>NC_084573.2:22937500-23237500 GCF_033978685.3 Nerophis lumbriciformis
ACGGGTAGATTTTGCGCTGTGTGCAGGCGCCAAGTCCTGTTGGAACTTGAAATCTCCATCTCCATAGAGCAGGTCAGCAGCAGGAAGCATGAAGTGCTCTAAAACTTGCTGGTAGACGGCTGCGTTGACCCTGGATCTCAGGAAACAGAGTGGACCGACACCAGCAGATGACATGGCACCCCAAACCATCACTGATGGTGGAAACTTTACACTAGACTTCAGGCAACGTGGATCCTGTGCCTCTCCTGTCTTCCTCCAGACTCTGGGACCTCGATTTCCAAAGGAAATGCAAAATTTGCATGGTTGGGTGATGGTTTGGGGTGCCATGTCATCTGCTGGTGTCGGTCCACTCTGTTTCCTGAGATCCAGGGTCAACGCAGCCGTCTACCAGCAAGTTTTAGAGCACTTCATGCTTCCTGCTGCTGACCTGCTCTATGGAGATGGAGATTTCAAGTTCCAACAGGACTTAGCGCCTGCACACAGCGCAAAATCTACCCGTGCCTGGTTTACGGACCATGGTATTTCTGTTCTAAATTGGCCCGCCAACTCCCCTGACCTTAGCCCCATAGAAAATCTGTGGGGTATTGTGAAAAGGAAGATGCAGAATGCCAGACCCAAAAACGCAGAAGAGTTGAAGGCCACTATCAGAGCAACCTGGGCTCTCATAACACCTGAGCAGTGCCAGAAACTCATCGACTCCATGCCACGCCGCATTAACGCAGTAATTGAGGCAAAAGGAGCTCCAACCAAGTATTGAGTATTGTACATGCTCATATTTTTCATTTTCATACTTTTCAGTTGGCCAATATTTCTAAAAATCCCTTTTTTGTATTAGCCTTAAGTAATATTCTAATTTTGTGACACACGGAATTTTGGATTTTCATTTTGTTGCCACTTCAAATCATCAAAATTAAATGAAATAAACATTTGAATGCATCAGTCTGTGTGCAATGAATAAATATAATGTACAAGTTACACCTTTTGAATGCAATTACTGAAATAAATCAAGTTTTTCAAAATATTCTAATTTACTGGCTTTTACCTGTGTGTGTATATATATATATATATATATATATATATATATATATATATATATATATATATATATATACATATATGTATGTATGTATGTATGTATGTATGTGTGTATATATCCATCAATCCATTTTCTACCGCTTGTCCCTTTTGGGGTCGCGGGGGGTGCTGGAGCCTATCTCAGCTGCATTCGGGCAGAAGGCGGGGTACACCCTGGACAAGTCGCCACCTCATCGCAGGGCCAACACAGATAGACAGACAACATTCACACTCACATTCACACATTAGGCCGATTTAGTGTACCTGGTGCATGTTTTTGGAGGTGGGAGGAAGCCGGAGTACTCGGAGAGAACCCACGCAGTCACAGGGATACTAAGACACAGAAAGATCCCGAGCCCGGGATTGAACTAACTAAGGACTACTCAAGACCTTCGTATTGTGAGGCTCAGGCACTAACCCCTGCTCCTCCGTGCTGCCCGTGTGTATATACTGTATGTGTGTATTTACATGTGCGTATATATATGTGTGTATGTATATATATGTATATATATATATATATATATATATATGTGTGTGTATATATTATGTATGTATATATATATATATGTATATATATATATTTATATGTATATATATGTATATGTATATGTGTATATATATATATATATATATATATATATATATATATATATATATATATATATATATATATATATGTATATATATATATATATATATATGTATGTGTGTATATATAATAATAATACATGTATGTATATAGCCTGGCCCCCGGCCAATTTTTTTTAACCCAATGCGGCCCCCGAGTCAAAAAGTTTGGGGACCCCTGGCCTAAACAGTACCCTCAATTTTATGTCGTGGAAGTGCAGACTGCATTGCAAATGAGACTCAAATGTAATCAGAAAGCAAGATATAACAACTGAACAGCACAGTTATAATCAGCATTATGTTACAATTAACATTTATTAAGGCACACAAAAGTACCAAAATTTGGTACCGTTAAATACCGGTATCGGGAACTGGTACTATATCGGTTCAAATTTGAACAATATCCATCCCTAATATTAACACACCAGTATTATTAGTGCATCTCCTGGGGGTTAACTTCCCCGGTCTTTAAAAACTAGTGACACCTCTGTTTCTGACTTCAATCGTGGGTTCTTGTGTGCACCACAGTTATGTACGATGAGATGCAAAAGTGAAACTTAAAACATAACTTTCTCCTATGCTGCCACATATTTATTATATTTCACCTTTCTTTTATCACCTTGTCCTTGTTCCAAAATGCTGGTGCAGTGTGTGATTGCTTAAAGGGTGAGCTTTGATGACGCTCAAATGTTCAAGGTGGAACCAATCGTTTTGCATTTTGTGATCTGTGAATAGCAGCCATGAAAGAACAAAAAATATCAATCACAGGATAATCTTTTGGGATTTTCCACAAGGCGTTGGCTCGTGTCGGAAGGAATTTTTCTCTATTCATCAAAAATAATGATTTGTGATGTCAGAGGTCACAGATCTTAGCTGGATCATTCCAAAGACAAGTCCTGGTATGCCTGGTATGCTTAAAGGAGCATAGAGGTCGATCCAAACACTTGATTGATTATTTTGGCTATGTACTGACTAAGTATTTATGAACTTTTGTTCGACTTGACTATCATTAACGCCACCAGATGTCTGGCAAAATGACAGACTACAAGGCAAACCAGAGAACAAAATACGACTACCGTACTAACCCATTAAAAATGTGATTTTCTGAAGCACATTTTGTGGAGTTTTGACTTTGTTTATTTGAATAAAAGGTAGAATTAAATGGTCCCTCTAATGCTTACAACATTGGCACCTATTTCATAATTCTGGACCTATACAAGTACAATTCTCACCAATTTTAGGCTTGTTTTGTAACGATTTTCAGCACATTTAGGAATTCTGACATTCTGACATCACCTACAGAAGACTGGAGGAAATTTCATATTGCGTTAGTATGTGTTTTGGGAGCATCTTCATCCCGAATCTCGATATTTTTGCGCACATTTTGGAGGAATGATCTGGCCAAACGCCAGAATTCGGGAGCTTCCTCGGCTCCAGACAATCCCTGCAGGAAAAACTGAGAAAAAAGAGCAAACTCGGTGTCTAAAAAGAAGAAACAAAGGAAGTTAGCCGCTCGTATTGTATTTTGTTTCCTCTACGACTGATGATTTCCTCAAGATGCGCCAGGAAATTCTGAAAGAGCATGGTGATCTGCGTCCGGTGCCCGGTCAGGATTGGCCTCTGTCCTAGGATCTCTGTCTCAGGATCGAAACAGTACGGTTGAATTTCGTGATTGAGGGCTAACAATGGCGTTCTTCAGCTCCAAATGAAAAACCTCCGACTCTGAACTCGAATCAGAGTCATCTTGCAAAGACGCCATGTATGAGTTTTTGGTAAAATTCAAACTCACATTATATTTCCATTTTCTTTCATGTTTATTTTTTTTATCATAATATCAACCATATCAGTTTTGAAGTCATCATAGACCAGGGCGACAAAAACCTACCATTAAGTGATGAAAATAAAGGCCTTTCTATACGCCACAGGTGTCAAACTCGAGGCCCGGGGGCCAGATCTAGCCCGCCATGTCATTTTATGTGGCCCGCCACTTCATTTAATTTTGCCTGCCACGTCATTCAGTGTGGTCTTTCAAATCATTTAAAGTGGTCCGCTACGTTATTTAATGAGGTCCGCAACATCATTTATTGTGGATCGTCAATTAATGTGGTCTTGCAAAATATTTAATGCAAAAAAACGCATGGAGAGAACTTGGTATGGAAATGTCCTTTATCTGGACCTTTAAGAAGTGGTGTGGCATGGTGGCAATACAGTCGTTCTATGACATGGCTATGTGACTTGCATGCATGTGTAACAGTATGACCAATCACGCGAGGCCCTGAGCAAGTGTGTCAAACTTAAGCATGGATCAGAGCGCTCATGCGAGCCAAAATAAAGTGGTTCCAAGCACAGCTCAAATGTTGAAATGTTCAAAATGTCCTACCTGCGTAGTTCTTCTCCCTGGCCCGCCTGGGCATCGTCCTCCATGCGAACATGGTAGGTGTTGAGTTTATGGCGAGGGATGTGAGTGAGAAGTTCCGAGAGGTCCAGCCTCCTTAGGAACTGCACGGGCTGAGGAAGAGCGGCATCACCCACACTGCCCGAGGCGAGCCGGTGATGGAGCGGGAGGGTGAAGGCCATAGGCAGGGGTAGAACAGCTGCGGGGTCAAGCTGAGGAATACCGCCGGAGCCTCGGCTAAAGGCCCCTCCGACTAAAAGGTGCTTGCGCTGTGTGTCCATGTGGACCGCTGATTTGAGGAACTCCCCTAATTGACGGGAGCCCCGGAAAGCTGGCCCACCTACACCAGGTCCGAGGACAGAGGTTGGCGAGAAGGAGAATCCGGATGGGGGAGATTGTCCTGGGGAGTCACATGGAGACCTGTAAGGAGGTCCCAGAGGAAAGAGTCCCCCTGCTGCTCCACTCTCAACAGAGTTCTGGCGCTCCACTGATTGTTTTCTCGGTAGATCCTGACTCGAGGCTCTGTGTGCTGTTTTATGCGATCCCAACACCGGCTTACTTTTCCTGGGCTCCTCAAACAACCCATCCCCAGGTCCAGAAGCCCCTCCACTGGCCCCTGTCCGCCCAGTGCTCCTCTCAGATGGCTTCTTCTTCCTCTCATCCTGCATGCGTTTCACCTGATACCAGTCGGTGTCTTTCTTCAGGTGACCCTGGCCGCAACGGCAGGAGCAGAACCTGAAAGCCAGGTCGTATCCTTTCTTGGTCCACATGTTCTGTCGACACTGCTTCTCGTTCCATGACCGTGCGCGGCCGATGCAGTTGAACTGTACCAGGATGGAGCTCTCCCACTCGTAGAAACACTGCAGATGCATCCAGTTGCCGTAGGGACAGAGCTCGTTGTTGCAGAGCACCCGCTGGTAGTCGTCCTTCTCCAGGTCGATGGGACGGCCCAGGCTGCAGCCCAGAGGGGTCGCACACTTGACCTCTGGATAACCAAAGACAAGGAAAGTTTAGAATGTGGAAAATGTATACAGTGACTACTGTCAATTGCATTGAGGCTGCCCCTTAGAAGCAGTGGATGCCCAGGGACCAATTCCAGAACCTGTATAGCTATCTTGGTCAGGGGAACTGGCTACAAACGAACGTATGTTGCATGATTTCGGTTGCGAGGGAAAACAAAGTCTGTTGAGAAAATCCACACATGCAACTCCACACACAACTTCAGTACCTTGGTCTTGGGAACAGGCTGTTTTATATCTGATGGACAGGCTAGGCTAGGTCATGGCCAATATGACGTCATCATATACAGGGTGTCCCAAAAAAATTGATACACTTTTTAGCATCGGATAACTCAATTGTTTGTTTTTTCTTTGCAGATTGAACCCTTTGACCTGAATGATAGCAGCCAGACTAAACTTTGAAGAAAGGAAATTCATTCTAAAATGCTACTGGAAGTATAAAAACACAGTTTAAGTGCAAATACAATTTAGGAGGGAGTTTCAAACAGAAACACCAACACCAGTTACCATCACTCATGTTAGAGATAAGTTTGAAGCTGATGGAAATGTTAAGGACGTCCACAAGAAGCGTTCCGGAAGATCACGTACATCGACAAGCCCCACAAAGGAAGAAAGAGTACAAGTCCAAGAAAGTCTGTGCAGCAAGGTAGTCGTGAAGTAGGCATCTTGGAATGTAACTTTTCCATTGACAACGTTTCATGATGCGATGGACAGATGATTTTGAAATGCCTACCTCACGACTACCTTGCCGCACAGACTTTCCTGGACTTCGCTGAAACATTTCCAGTACTCTTTCTTCCTTTGTAGGGCTTGTCGATGTACGTGATGTTCCGGAACGCTTCTTGTGTACGTCCTGAACAGTTCCATCAGCTTTAAACTTACGGTATCTCTAATTCGAGTGATGGTAACTGGTGTTGGTGGTTCTTTTTTGAAACTCCCTCCTAAATTGTCTTTGCACTTCAACTGTATTTTTATACTTCCAGTAGCATTTTAGAATGAATTTACTTTCTTCAAAGTTTAGTCTGGTTGCCATCATTCAGTTCAAAGGGATCAATCCGCAAAGAAAAAAACAAACAATTGAGTTATCAGCTGCTAAAATGTGTATACATTTTTTTTGGGACACCCTATAGTTTGCATAATCTGCGATGATGCATGTATTTTCTTCAAAACGGCTCAAAAAAGTTATACATACATTTAAGGAACAGATCTGTGTTATTATTCATTAGTAGTAACATATGTACGTGTAACGTATTCTTTATTTTTTATTGTTTTTCTCTATTTTCCCTTGCGTATTGCTTACGTTATCACAATATCCAGTTTTGGCATCGCTGTTTCGCTAATCAAAGTCTTTTTTCTATTACAAAAAAATAAGAGTTGTAGAAAGTATTGGAAACTCAAGACAGCCATTTACATTATGTTCTTTACAAATGTATTTAAACTTTTGATCGCGACTGTATATATGTATATATATATATATGTTCATTCATACTGTATCGACCTACTGGTATTAACATTCATGTTCATGTGTTTTTGATGTTTATTGTTCCAATGATCGTGAACTTATTGTGCCTGAAAGCGGAACGCCGGAGTATGACAACAAAGTGTTGTTGTGTGTTGGGAGTGAAGCAAGAGAGGGAGGACGTGCTGGAATTGGTCCAGTTGTTAGCATAAGATTTGCAATAAAAGTTAAAAATACCGTCACACTTTGAGTGACTTCTTCTGCTACAATACATGATAATACTTTCATTTGTTTTCAAGGGAAATTTTTTTTTTTTTTTCGTTATGGCGGCTTTTATTTTGCTGTGATGTGATGCCCCGATCCCTTACTTGTAGGGGAAACCCTAATGGAAGCTGTGTAGATGAGGCTTTAAGAATGTTGCGGACTTTGGATCAAGAACTGGTGACAATCTTGCTGTACTGTTGCAGTTATTTCCACTAATCAGTCTCCCGGATATATTTTCTATAATAGGACCCCTTTAAGTGTTCCTTGTAACTTTAACCTGAAAAAGCACATTCAACACAAATTGAAAAACAAACATGGTATTGATGTTTTACTCATTTTATATACTAGATGACGAATTATGTCAAATTACTGTACTGTTTTAATTAATTATAACCAATAATGGCAATAATTAATTACAATTACAGAGAGTAACACCACCAAAGTATTCCTTATTGTCCAATGTCTAATGTGTCATCCACAAGTTGCAAATATTTTCCGTTTATTTTTTTTGTTTGAATAGTGTTATTCCATCTTTAACATTCATTTATGCCCCGCCGACACAAGGGCTAATTTTTGTTGGTAAATGAGAGACTGCGAGAAATTATTATCACACTTCAACATCTCTTGTTTGTAAATAATGCCTTGTTTGGTGGGTCGGCATTGGAAATGAAAATCTGTTCCTAATGGTCTAACCCTGGATAAATACAGATTAAATATATGTATATATATATATATATATATATATATATATATATATATATATATATATATATATATATATATATATATACGTATATGTGTATATACATATATATATACATGTGTATATACATATATATATACATGTATATATACATATACATGTATATATATATGTATGTATATATATATATATATATATATATATATATATATATATATATATATATATATATATATATATATGTAAACTAGGAAGTGAGAACAGCGGTGTGTTGCTAAATGTTTTTAGAATACATTAACCAGAAACCTTAGCGCTGTTGGCCAGAACAGGAAGTAAGTTTGAGCTATGCGGGAGGATGATAATTCTGCCGTTCAAGCAATAAAAAGTTGATATTTTGTACACAAGAAAAAAACGTAAGTTTTAATTCGACAGTTGACGTGCGCGTTTAGTTGGCCTAAATGTGTGGGGTAAATTGTGAGGCCCCTCATAATTTGCGGGGATTGAGATGTTCAATAAAAAAAACATATCTTTCTAAATATATCTTCATCAACAACTTTAACTGCAAAATATAGAAAAGGATTTCCAAAAATAACAAGTACGATTTAAAAAAAGATAAGACCAAGCAACCCAAGACTGCGACAAGCTGTGCCAACATTCAAGTCTGTGTGTGTAAACATAGGAACACTGTCTTTCTTCTGGAAGAAGATCCTGACCCACCAGTTGCTGATTTAAATTGATTAGAACTGGATAAATAAATGCAAATCAAGCTTTGTATGTGCGTGCAAAATCCAAGGGGAGGAAAGCATCTTGAGAAAAATAAGAAAAAAACTATGTTTGCAAACATGCTAAACTAATCTTAATTATGTTTAAAGGCAGACAATTGACCCAGCTACTCAGCTTTTTGTGGCCCTTAACATGATTTTGTTTGGGGCCCCATTAGGTCTGTATTATTACCAATAATTCTATAAATTGCTAATCCAATTGAACTCTCCAAAGCTCCAAATGTCACAGGTTAGTTAAAAATATTGTGCTGTAATCAAGCACTCCTTTTCTCCTATCCGTGTTGTTAACTTCCCCTCCGCTTATTGTAAACAAACATGGCGTCCATTGTTTGGGACTTATTCACTGTTTCAGAGGAATACATTTTGCATGGTATTTGCACCAAATGTTCTGCAAACATTCCGCGAGGCGAAAAAAAAAAACCCATCCAGCCTCAACACATCACCTGAAACGCAAAAGCGCAAAGACATTTAAAAATGGGGGTTATAAATAAGTTGTTCGGTTCTTGAGAAGCAGGAAGTTATCGGTATGGCTATGGAGCTAGTTTATTTCCAACACGCATACAATTACAATATGGCAAATCACATGTTTCCAGTTTGTTATTACAGTACTGTATGTCCGAAAAGGAGTAGGAAGAAGCAGATCTTTTGTAATCCTCAATCTTACTCGAGCTGTCGTTTGTATAGAGATTGAACAATTTTGGTCCGGGTATTGATCCCTGGGGTACGCCACAAGATATATTAGGCGCCGTAGACGTGTGTTCGCCCCGCTTCACGTATTACTCCCTGTTGCTTAAGTAACTTCTTACTAGAGTTGTACGGCATACCGGTATTAGTATAGTACCGCGATACTAATGAATCATTTTCGGTACTATACCGCCTCTGAAAAGTACCGGTATCAAGTTGATACCCAAATTCGTGGTATCATCCAAAACTAATGTAAAGTATCAAACAACAGAAGAATTACTGATTATTACATTTTAACAGAAGTGTAGATAGAACATGTTAAGAGAGAAAGTAAGCAGATATTCACAGTAAACTAACAAGTAGATTAGTAATTCATTTTCTACCACTTGTCCTTAATAATTTTAACAAAATAATAGAATGATAAATGACACAATATGTTACTGCATACATCAGCAGCTAAATTAGGAGCCTTTGTTTGCTTACTTACTACTAAAGGACAAGTTGACTTGTATGTTCAGTATTTTATTTAAGGACAAACTTGCAATAAGAAACATATGTTTAATGTACCGTAAGATTTTTTGTTAAAATAAAGCCAATTTTGTGGTCCCCTTTATTTAAAAAAGTATTGAAAAGTACCGAAAAGTATTGAAATAATTTTGGTACCGGTACCAAAATATTGTAAAAATATTTGTAAAAAAACATTGTGCGTCCCTAATTTTTAGCGTCAACAGTACAGCTTTTTCTCATTACTTTATTTGCTCTTTCATTCCACCAGAGCTGTCAAAATTTTACGAATGAACTCATGATTAATCACAAAAAATATTGCATTAATCATGAACACACTCAGATCAATTATGCAATTTATTTATAAAAGCTATTTTAGCTTAACCGCTATATGGTCAGCGATCAGATCAATGCATGATAAAAATGAGTGAGGAGACTCCAAAATAAAACCTAAATTAACTTTAGATAAAACAGTTACCAAGTTCGGTGCAAATAAATGACATGCATCCAAGTAAAAAACATTCCTTGATGACATTCTGACAATTAAACTGCATTTGTGTACAAATATTGGGGTATTTTCTCAAAATAATTTTAACAATGCCAGCCGGTAATAACCTGGGATTAATCATGATTAATCCAAATTCCAAAATGAGATAAAACATTTTTTTTATCAATTTACAGCCCAAATTTATCGACTTTGCTCAAGTATACAACAGGTGTTAAAGAGGACTGCATTGTTTATTAGTATGTAATAACAAGTTTCATACTGAATTGGTCTCTTTTAAACCAGCAGGGAAAAAGGTGCACGAGTTGTGAAGGGCTGTGAGTGCGTGGGCAGACTTGTCACTTACAATCCACACAATAACATAAGAAGACATCAACTCCATCTAAGCCAGGGGTGTTAAACTCATTTTCACAGGGGGCCAAATCACAGTTAAGACTGCTCTCAGAGGGAGGCTTGTGACAGCGAATAATTTATGAATTTGTATTTGATTTTTGATTTTTTTTTTTTACGCACACTGTAAAAAAAAAATCTGTAAATTTTACAGTAAAATACTGGCAACTCAGTCACCAGAATTTTACTGTAGTAAAAAGTATTACGGGAAAAAAAATGGCAGCTTATCGCCACAATTTTACTGTGAAATCTACGGTGGTTTTTTTTACAACATGAAAAAACGGAGAGCTGCCAGTTTTTTACCGTCAAAAAAATGCGCTACTCTATTTCCGTTTACAGTAACAAACGGTAAGAACAACAAGCGTGGCTTTTACAGTAATAAACAGCTCTGCTGACAGAATTTTACCGCAAAACGACAATGTACAGCAATACGCTGTAAAAACCACCGTAAATTTCCCCATGAAATACATTGTTCTTTTTACAGTCTACAATTTAATGGATAACTTGCTTCGAGATCTTAGGTCAAACAGATATTTACAGTGTTTGGTTTTACTTTAACCCCCAAAAAAGTTTGGAAAGTATTGACGGTTGCAATATTGGATAATATTCAAGTTGGAAAAATATGCAATTTTATGCAGTACGTATTTTATTTATGTCAAAACGAAGAGAACGGATACCTTCGGTAAGCGAAAATAAGGTACTTTATTGACGCATTATTGACTTTATTTACTTTAACCCAGGGCTTCACGGTGGCAGAGGGGTTAGTGCATCTGCCTCACAATACGAAGGTCCTGAGTAGTCTTGGGTTCAATCCCGGGCTCGGGATCTTTCTGTGTGGAGTTTGCATGTCCTCCCCGTGACTGCGTGGGGTTCCCTCCGGGTACTCCGGCTTCCTCCCACTTCCAAAGACATGCACCTGGGGATAAGTTGATTGGCAACACTAAATTGGCCCTAGTGTGTGGATGTGAGTGTGAATGTTGTCTGTCTATTTGTGTTGGCCCTGCGATGAGGTGGCGACTTGTCCAGGGTGTACCCCGCCTTCCGCCCGATTGTAGCTGAGATAGGCTCCAGCGCCCCCCGCGATTCCAAAGGGAATAAGCGGTAGAAAATGGATGGATGGATGGATACTTTAACCCAAAAAAAGTTAGGAAAGTATTGACAATTGCAATATTGGATAATATTAAAGTTGGAAAAATGTGCAATTTTATGCAGTACGTATTTTATTTCTGTCAAAACGAAGAGAATGGATACCTTGGGTAAGCGAAGATAAGGTACTTTATTGACGCATTATTGACTTTATTTACTTTAACCCCCAAAAAAGTTTGGAAAGTATTGACAGTTGCAATATTGGATAATATTAAAGTTGGAAAAATATGCAATTTTATGCAGTACGTATTTTATTTATGTCAAAACAAAGAGAACGGATACCGTGGGTAAGCGAAGATAAGATACTTTATTGACGCATTATTGACTTTAACCCCAAAAAATGTTTGGAAAGTATTGACGGTTGCAATATTGGATAATATTCAAGTTGGAAAAATATGCAATTTTATGCAGTATGTATTTTATTTATGTCAAAACGAAGAGAACGAATATCGTGGGTAAGCGAAGATAAGGTACTTTATTGACGCATATTAGTCCAGGTTTTGTGGGCCATAAAACAAAGATGTGGTGGGCCAGATATGGCCCCCGGGCCTTGAGTTTGACACCTTAATTCCAAATTCAGTTCATATTTGGGGCAATTTAATCAAATTAAAGCAGTATGCAGTACGTATTTTATTTATGTCAAAACAAAGAGAACGGATACCGTGGGTAAGCGAAGATAAGATACTTTATTGACGCATTATTGACTTTAACCCCCAAAAAAGTTTGGAAAGTATTGACAGTTGCAATATTGGATAATATTAAAGTTGGAAAAATATGCAATTTTATGCAGTACGTATTTTATTTATGTCAAAACAAAGAGAACGGATACCGTGGGTAAGCGAAGATAAGATACTTTATTGACGCATTATTGACTTTAACCCCAAAAAATGTTTGGAAAGTATTGACGGTTGCAATATTGGATAATATTAAAGTTGGAAAAATATGCAATTTTATGCAGTACGTATTTTATTTATGTCAAAACAAAGAGAACGGATACCGTGGGTAAGCGAAGATAAGATACTTTATTGACGCATTATTGACTTTAACCCCAAAAAATGTTTGGAAAGTATTGACGGTTGCAATATTGGATAATATTCAAGTTGGAAAAATATGCAATTTTATGCAGTATGTATTTTATTTATGTCAAAACGAAGAGAACGAATATCGTGGGTAAGCGAAGATAAGGTACTTTATTGACGCATATTAGTCCAGGTTTTGTGGGCCATAAAACAAAGATGTGGTGGGCCAGATATGGCCCCCGGGCCTTGAGTTTGACACCTTAATTCCAAATTCAGTTCATATTTGGGGCAATTTAATCAAATTAAAGCAATATAGAACATGCACACATGCAGCACAATATTGGGTTAAAATCGGGGTAAATAAATGTGTTGCAATTAAATACTTGGGTAAGCGAAGATAAGGTACTTTATTGACGCATTATTGACTTTATTTACTTTAACCCCAAAAAATGTTTAGAAAGTATTGACTCTAGCAGTATTGCATAATATTAAAGTTGGAAAAATATGCAATTTTTTGCAATACGTATTTTATTTATGTCAAAACGAAGACAACGGATACCGTGGGTAAGCGAAGATAAGGTACTTTATTGACGCATTATTGACTTTAACCCATACTTGCCAACCTTGAGACCTCCGAATTCGGGAGATGGGGGGTGGGGGCGGGTGTTAGAGGGTAGCGGGGGTGTATATATTTTCAAGTATTTCTCATATATATATATATATATATATATATATATATATATATATATATATATATATATATATATATATATATAAATAAATAATCCCTTCATGAATGAGTATATCCGTTCGGCCACCGTGTTCAATGGAGAAGTCTGATCTACAAAATGTGCAGGCAGCATACCCTTCCCCTTCAAGCTGTCCTGGATGAACTGAAATTATTTTTTCCAATCATTTTGGAACTTGCAAGCGTACTTCTTCTTCTTACTCGTCGTCGCCATGTGTCTTCTTCGTTCTTCTGCTTCGTCTCTGTTATGTTTTTGGACATTACTACTTGCCGTAGTTTTGAAGCAATGCATGATGGGAATCCGGATGTTGTGTGTCAGTGTATTAACGTGCCGGCTGGAATAAACACACGCTGAGAAATAGCTCCGTGCCTGCCTACTTTATGGATTATAGATAAACCTATGGATGACGGAGACATATATAATAGTCTCCTTTTCAGGTGAGAGAGGACGCTAAAGGCAGTGCCTTTAAGGCACGCCCCCAATATTGTTGTCCGGGTGGAAATCGGGGGAAATCGGGAGAAATTCGGGAGAATGGTTGTCCTGGGAGATTTCCGGGAGGGGCACTGAAATTCGGCAGTCTCCCGGGAAAATCGTGAGGGTTGGCAAGTATCCTTTAACCCCAAAAAATGTTTCGAAAGTATTGACAGTTGCAATATTGGATAATATTAAAGTCGGAAAAATATGCAATTTTATGCAGTACGTATTCTATTTATGTCAAAACAAAGACAACGGATACCGTGGGTAAGCGAAGATTAGGTACTTTATTGACGCATATTAATCCAGGCTTTTGCGGGCCACAAAAAAAGATGTGGTGGGCCAGATATGGCCTCTGCTCCTTGAGTTTGAGACCCACCATTGCAAACTCAGTTTATATTTTGGGCAATTTAATCAAATTAAAGTAATGTAGAACACGCGCACGTGCACTGCAATATTGGGTTAAAATCGGGGTAAATAAATGTGTTGCAATCAAATTGTTGGGTGAGCAAAGATAAGGTACTTTATTGACGCATTATTGACTTTATTACTTTAACCCCAAAAAATGTTTGGAAAGTATTGACGGTTGCAGTATTGGATAATATTAAATTTGGAAAAATATGCAATTTTATGCAGTACTATTCTATTTATGTCAAAAAGAAGAGAACGCAACCTTAGGTAAGCGAAGATAAGGTACTTTATTGACGCATTATTGACTTTAACCCCAAAAAATGTTTGGAAAGTATTGACGGTTGCAATATTAAAGTCGGAAAAATATGCAATTTTATGCAGTACGTATTCTATTTATGTCAAAACGAAGAGAACGGATACCTAGGGTAAGCAAAGATAAGGTACTTTATTGACTCATTATTGACTTCAACCCCCAAAAATGTTTGGAATGTTTTGACGGTTGCAATATTGGATAATATTAAATTTGGAAAAATATGCAATTTTATGCAGTACTTATTCTATTTTTGTCAAAACGAAGAGAACGGATAAGGTACTTTATTGACGCATATTAATGCAGGCTTTTGTGGGCCACAAAAAAAGATGTGGTGGGCCAGATATGGCCCCTGCGTCTTGAGTTTGACACCTTCATTTCAAACTCAGTTTATATTTGGGGCAATTTAATCAAATTAAAGCAATGTAGAACATGCACACTTGCACTGCAATATTGGGTTAAAATCGGGGTAAATAAATGTGTTGCAATCAAATACTTGGGTAAGCAAAGATAAGGTACTTTATTGACACATTATTGACTTTATTACTTTAACCCCAAAAAAGGTTCGGAACGTATAGACGGTTGCAGTATTGGATAATATTAAAGTTGGAAAAATATGCAATTTTATGCAGTACTATTCTATTTATGTCAAAAAGAAGAGAACGCAACCTTAGGTAAGCGAAGATAAGGTACTTTATTGACGCATTATTGACTTTAACCCCAAAAAATGTTTGGAAAGTATTGACGGTTGCAATTTTAAAGTCGGAAAAATATGCAATTTTATGCATTATGTATTCTATTTATGTCAAAACGAAGAGAACAGATACCGTAGGTAAGCAAAGATAAGGTACTTTATTGACTCATTATTGACTTCAACCCCCAAAAATGTTTGGAAAGTATTGACGGTCGCAATATTGGATAATATTAAACTCAGAAAAATATGCAATTTTATGCAGTACGTATTTTATTTTTGTCAAAACGAAGAGAACGGATAAGGTACTTTATTGACGCATATTAATGGAGGCTTTTGCGGGCCACAAAAAAAGATGTGGTGGGCCAGATATGGCCCCCGGGCCTTGAGTTTGACACCTTCATTCCAAACTCAGTTTATATTTGGGCCAATTTAATCAAATTAAAGCAATGTAGAACATGCACACTTGCACTGCAATATTGGGTTAAAATCGGGGTAAATAAATGTGTTGCAATCAAATACTTGGGTAAGCAAAGATAAGGTACTTTATTGACACATTGACTTTATTACTTTAACCCCAAAAAAGGTTCGGAACGTATAGACGGTTGCAGTATTGGATAATATTAAAGTTGGAAAAATATGCAATTTTATGCAGTACTATTCTATTTATGTCAAAAAGAAGAGAACGCAACCTTAGGTAAGCGAAGATAAGGTACTTTATTGACGCATTATTGACTTTAACCCCAAAAAATGTTTGGAAAGTATTGACGGTTGCAATATTAAAGTCGGAAAAATATGCAATTTTATGCAGTACGTATTCTATTTATGTCAAAACGAAGAGAACGGATACCTAGGGTAAGCAAAGATAAGGTACTTTATTGACTCATTATTGACTTCAACCCCCAAAAATGTTTGGAATGTTTTGACGGTTGCAATATTGGATAATATTAAATTTGGAAAAATATGCAATTTTATGCAGTACTTATTCTATTTTTGTCAAAACGAAGAGAACGGATAAGGTACTTTATTGACGCATATTAATGCAGGCTTTTGTGGGCCACAAAAAAAGATGTGGTGGGCCAGATATGGCCCCTGCGTCTTGAGTTTGACACCTTCATTCCAAACTCAGTTTATATTTGGGGCAATTTAATCAAATTAAAGCAATGTAGAACATGCACACTTGCACTGCAATATTGGGTTAAAATCGGGGTAAATAAATGTGTTGCAATCAAATACTTGGGTAAGCAAAGATAAGGTACTTTATTGACACATTATTGACTTTATTACTTTAACCCCAAAAAAGGTTCGGAACGTATAGACGGTTGCAGTATTGGATAATATTAAAGTTGGAAAAATATGCAATTTTATGCAGTACTATTCTATTTATGTCAAAAAGAAGAGAACGCAACCTTAGGTAAGCGAAGATAAGGTACTTTATTGACTCATTATTGACTTTAACCCCAAAAAATGTTTGGAAAGTATTGACGGTTGCAATTTTAAAGTCGGAAAAATATGCAATTTTATGCATTATGTATCCTATTTATGTCAAAACGAAGAGAACAGATACCGTAGGTAAGCAAAGATAAGGTACTTTATTGACTCATTATTGACTTCAACCCCCAAAAATGTTTGGAAAGTATTGACGGTCGCAATATTGGATAATATTAAACTCAGAAAAATATGCAATTTTATGCAGTACGTATTTTATTTTTGTCAAAACGAAGAGAACGGATAAGGTACTTTATTGACGCATATTAATGGAGGCTTTTGCGGGCCACAAAAAAAGATGTGGTGGGCCAGATATGGCCCCCGGGCCTTGAGTTTGACACCTTCATTCCAAACTCAGTTTATATTTGGGCCAATTTAATCAAATTAAAGCAATGTAGAACATGCACACTTGCACTGCAATATTGGGTTAAAATCGGGGTAAATAAATGTGTTGCAATCAAATACTTGGGTAAGCAAAGATAAGGTGCTTTATTGACACATTGACTTTATTACTTTAACCCCAAAAAAGGTTCGGAACGTATAGAAGGTTGCAGTATTGGATAATATTAAAGTTGGAAAAATATGCAATTTTATGCAGTACTATTCTATTTACCGGTATGTCAAAAAGAAGAGAACGCAACCTTAGGTAAGCGAAGATAAGGTACTTTATTGACGCATTATTGACTTTAACCCCAAAAAATGTTTGGAAAGTATTGACGGTTGCAATTTTAAAGTCGGAAAAATATGCAATTTTATGCATTATGTATTCTATTTATGTCAAAACGAAGAGAACAGATACCGTAGGTAAGCAAAGATAAGGTACTTTATTGACTCATTATTGACTTCAACCCCCAAAAATGTTTGGAAAGTATTGACGGTCGCAATATTGGATAATATTAAACTCAGAAAAATATGCAATTTTATGCAGTACGTATTTTATTTTTGTCAAAACGAAGAGAACGGATAAGGTACTTTATTGACGCATATTAATGGAGGCTTTTGCGGGCCACAAAAAAAGATGTGGTGGGCCAGATATGGCCCCCGGGCCTTGAGTTTGACACCTTCATTCCAAACTCAGTTTATATTTGGGCCAATTTAATCAAATTAAAGCAATGTAGAACATGCACTCTTGCACTGCAATATTGGGTTAAAATCGGGGTAAATAAATGTGTTGCAATCAAATACTTGGGTGAGCAAAGATAAGGTACTTTATTGACGCATTATTGACTTTATTACTTTAACCTCAAAAAATGTTTGGAAAGTATTGACGGTTGCAGTATTGGATAACATTAAAGTTAGAAAAATATGCAATTTTATGCAGTACTATTCTATTTATGTCAAAAAGAAGAGAATGCAACCTTAGGTAAGCGAAGACAAGGTACTTAATTGACGCATTATTGACTTTAACCCCCATAAATGTTTGGAAAGTATTGACGGTTGCAATATTAAAGTCGGAAAAATATGCAATTTTATGCGGTACGTATTCAAATTATGTCAAAACGAAGAGAACAGATACCGTAGGTAAGCAAAGATAAGGTACTTCATTGACTCATTATTGACTTCAACCCCCAAAAATGTTTGGAAAGTATTGACGGTTGAAATATTGGATAATATTAAATTCGGAAAAATATGCAATTTTATGCAGTACGTATTTTATTTTTGTCAAAACGAAGAGAACAGATAAGGTACTTTATTGACGCATATTAATGCAGGCTTTTGCGGGCCACAAAAAAAGATGCGGTGGGTCAGATATGGCCCCCGGGCCTTGAATTTGACACCTTCATTCCAAACTCAGTTTATATTTGGGGCAATTTAATCAAATTAAAGCAATGTAGAACATGCACACTTGCACTGCAATATTGGGTTAAAACCGGGGTAAATAAATGTGTTGCAATCAAATACTTGGGTGAGCAAAGATAAGGTACTTTATTGACACATTATTGACTTTATTACTTTAACCTCAAAAAATGTTCGGAAAGTATTGACGGTTGCAGTATTGGATAATATTAAAGTTAGAAAAATATGCAATTTTATGCAGTACTATTCTATTTATGTCAAAAAGAAGAGAATGCAACCTTAGGTAAGCGAAGACAAGTTACTTAATTGACGCATTATTGACTTTAACCCCCATAAATGTTTGGAAAGTATTGACGGTTGCAATATTAAAGTCGGAAAAATATGCAATTTTATGCAGTACGTATTCTACTTATGTCAAAACGAAGAGAACAGATACCGTAGGTAAGCAAAGATAAGGTACTTTATTGACTCATTATTGACTTCAACCCCCAAAAATGTTTGGAAAGTATTGACGGTTGCAATATTGGATAGTACCGTATTTTCCGCACTATAAGGCGCACCTAAAAACCACAAATTTTCTCAAAAGCTGACAGTGCGCCTTATAACCCGGTGCGCTTTATATATGGATTAATATTAAGATTAATTTTCATAAAGTTTCGGTCTCGCAACTTCGGTAAACAGCCGCCATCTTTTTTCCCGGTAGAACAGGAAGCGCTTCTTCTTCTACGCAAGCAACCGCCAAGGTAAGCACCCGCCCCCATAGAACAGGAAGCGCTTCTTCTTCTACTGTAAGCAACCACCCGCCCGCGTAGAAGAAGAAAAAGCGCGCGGATATTACCGTACGTTTCATTTCCTTTGTGTGTTTACATCTGTAAAGACCACAAAATGGCTCCTACTAAGCGACAGGGATCCGGTTCATGAAAAGACGCAATCTCTCCATCCGCACACGGATTACTATTTCACAGCAACTGATATTCCTGTGAACCGCACTGTGGATACAACGGGAGCACGTACGGTGAATATTCGCACCACAGGGAATGAGAAGTCATCCTTCACTGTGGTTCTAGCTTGCCATGCTAATGGCCAGAAACTTCCACCCATGGTGATATTCAAAAGGAAGACCTTGCCAAAAGAGACCTTTCCAGCCGGCGTCATCATAAAAGCTAACTCGAAGGGATGGATGAAGAAAAGATGAGCGAGTGGTTAAGGTAAGTTTAAGTTTACGCGAAGAGGCCGGGTGGCTTTTTTCACGCAGCTCTGTCCATGTTGATATACGATTCCATGCGCGCCCACATCACGCTGGTTTTAATATATTATTAAAGTTTGACTGACCTATCTGACTGTTTTTTTGACATTCCTTTAGCGCTGTTAGATGCGGCTTACAACACGGGGCGGCTTATAGGTGGACAAAGTTTTGAAATATGCCGTTCATTGAAGGCGCGGCTTATAACCCAGGGCGCCTTATGGTGCGGAAAATACGGTATTAAATTCGGAAAAATATGCAATTTTGTGCAGTACGTATTTTATTTTTGTCAAAACGAAGAGAACGGATAAGGTACTTTATTGACACATATTAATGCAGGCTTTTGCAGGCCACAAAAAAAGATGTGGTGGGCCAGATATGGCCCCCGGGCCTTGAGTTTGACACCTTCATTCCAAACTCAGTTTATATTTGGGGCAATTTAATCAAATTAAAGCAATGTAGAACATGCACACTTGCACTGCAATATTGGGTTAAAATCGGGGTAAATAAATGTGTTGCAATCAAATACTTGGGTGAGCAAAGATAAGGTACTTTATTGACGCATTATTGACTTTATTACTTTAACCCCAAAAAATATTTGGAAAGTATTGACGGTTGCAGTATTGGATAACATTAAAGTTGGAAAAATATGCAATTTTATGCAGTACTATTCTATTTATGTCAAAAAGAAGAGAACGCAACCTTAGGTAAGCGAAGATAAGGTACTTTATTGACGCATTATTGACTTTAACCCCAAAAAATGTTTGGAAAGTATTGACGGTTGCAATATTAAAGTCGGAAAAATATGCAATTTTATGCATTATGTATTCTATTTATGTCAAAACGAAGAGAACAGATACCGTAGGTAAGCAAAGATAAGGTACTTTTTTGACTCATTATTAACTTAAACCCCCAAAAATGTTTGGAAAGTATTGACGGTTGCAATATTGGATAATATTAAAGTCGGAAAAATATGCAATTTTATGCAGGACGTATTTTATTTTTGTCAAAACGAAGAGAACGGATAAGGTACTTTATTGACGCATATTAATGCAGGCTTTTGCGGGCCACAAAAAAAGATGTGGTGGTCCAGATATGGCCCCCGGGCCTTGAGTTTGATACCTTCATTCCAAACTCAGTTTATATTTGGGGCAATTTAATCAAATTAAAGCAATGTAGAACATGCACTCTTGCACTGCAATATTGGGTTAAAATCCGGGTAAATAAATGTGCTGCAATCAAATACTTAAATACGAACGACATAAAAGTCAATTTCACATAAGGCCTCCAATTGTCGCCGAGCAGTGCGGCTCGCATTTGCAGATACTCTGCAAAATCCTTAAATGCCATCATTTCGGATGTAAGATTGGAAGGCTTAGCAATGCGTGCAGGTATGTGGGAGCGTGGCAGCCCAGGCAAGAGCGGGAAGGCGGCATCACCAAACTCCTCCATCTGTGTGCTGGTTCCTCTCTTACCATTTGAACGCTCGTTCCCGGGCGCAGTAGCAGCAGCGGCGGCGGCGGCGGCGGCAGCGGCGGCGGCAGTGATAGTGACAGCAGCAGCCGCGGCCGCGCCTCCTGTTGCGGCCGCACAGGCTCCATTTTCCTGCTCATCTCCGCTACTGTTGGTGCGTTTGCTCTTCTTCCCCTTGTTGCTCTTCTGGTTGGGCATGTTCTGCTGGCTTTTCACACGATTCTACTGTTAATGTTCGAGCGCTTATGACCAACGACTGCTGGCAACGTAGTCGGACATTTCTGTGGACTCCATTTCGGCGAGGCTAAATATTCTGTGTTGTTGTTATTCGGTCTCCCGACATGAGCACGACGGGCTGCCCAGTTCTGACACTTATTAAGCTGCTATAACCTTTTAGGAGAGAAGGCGTGTCCCCTCTCTTGTTTTCATTCCTGTTCTGTCTTCTTTCTACCACCCCGTGACGTCACAGGACCCCCGGCATTGGCCGACGGCGACTCGCGCTGCGTTCATGTGTCCTGGGAAAGCTGGGGTTTCATCGCCTTTAAAACCGCACGCGTGTACTTCAATGGCATTATGTTGATGTTTTCTTTAAAGGCTTCGGTACGAACAACAAACAGTAATGTAAGATGTGCTAAAATAACAAACAAAAAAAACAATACATTCGACTTACTTATTAATTTCACCATTTCATTTACCATTTCATTTCATTTTTTCATTCATTTATTTATTTCAGGCAATGACATAAAAAAGTACAAAGTTGACAACACATAATAATATAAATTAATATCAGAATCAGAATCAGAATCGTTTTATTGCCATTGTTTGAGAACGGGTTCACAAACTAGGAATTTTTCTTGGTGCAATCGTGCAACATGAAACACATATAACACAGATTTGGTAATAACAAGAGCTGTAACTGAACTATCAGATCTTGTTATAGACTTAGAAGGAATTCTAGGGAGTTACTGTTAGGAGTTATTGTTCATGTGCCTGATGGCCGAGGGGAAAAAACTGTTCAGGTGGCGGGAAGTGTAGCCGCATACTTGCCAACCCTCCCGAATTTTCCGGGAGACTCCCGAAATTCAGCGCCTCTCCCGAAAACCTCCCGGGACAAATATTCTCCCGAAAATCTCTTGATTTTCAGCCGGAGCTAGAAGCCACGCCCCCTCCAGCTCCATGCGGACCTGAGTGAGGACAGCCTTTTTTCATGACGGGAGGACAACAGGGTGACAAGAACTAAATCATCCAGACTAGAGATAAATTGTATTATTATGTTTATCTTACCTCAAAATAAATACATTTATTAATTTAAAAAAAAAAAACTAAATACATGTTTACTATATTTTGCTAAAAACATCAAAATTAATTTTATTTTTATTTGTATTTTTTCCTGACTCCTTATTACATCCAGCCATAGAATTATACATTAAAATAAACATATTTGAAATAATTGATTTTAAATTATCATAATAATTCATTTAAAATGACCATATTTAATTATTAAAATAATTGCTTGTTTATCAACAACTTTAGCATTTACATTTTGAAACTCTCAGAAGCCAAGTTATGTTATATTCCTTAATATTTATTTATGCAAGTTTGAAGTATCAATTATCTAAACACAGTTTTGTTTGCATATTTTCAGGATGTAGATATCTATATATCTATATATAAATATATATATATGTATGAAATACTTGACTTGGTGAATTCTAGCTGTCAATATACCCCTCCCCTCTTAACCACGCCCCCAACCACGCCACGCCCCGCCCCACCCCGACCACGCCCCCACCCCCCACCTCCCGAAATCGGAGATCTCAAGGTTGGCAAGTATGGGTGTGGGTCTGGATGGACCGTAGTCTCCTGCCTAAGGGGAGAGGGGAGAATAGTGTGTGTCCAGGGTGAGAAGAGTCAGCTGTGATCTGACCCACACGCCTCCTGGTCCTGGAGGAGAACAAGCCCTGGAGGGATGGGAGCTTGCAGCCAATCACCTTCTCAGCAGCATGTACGATGCGCTGCAGGCGATGCTTATCCTGGACTGTGGCGCCGGGGAACCACACGGTGATGGAGGAGGTCAGGATGGACTCGATGATGGCTGAGTAAAACTGCACCAGCATCTCGGTCGGCACCTTAAGTTTCCTCAGCTGCCGCAGGAAGTACATCCTCTGCTGGGCCTTCTTGATGAGGGAGCTGATGGTCGACTCCCACTTGAGGTCTTGGGTGATGGTGGTGCCCAAAAAACGGAAGGAGTCCACAATGGAGACGGGGGTGGGAGAGTCAATCAGGGTGAGGGGGGATGGTGGGGCTGTGACTTTCCTGAAGTCCATGATCATCTCCACTGTTTTCTGGGCGTTCAGCTCCAGGTTGTTGTGGCTGCACCAGGACGCCAGCCGGTCCACCTCTCTCCTGTAGGCGGACTCATCGCCATCCGAGATGAGCCCGATGAGGGTAGTGTCGTCCGCAAACTTGAGCAGTTTTACGGACTGGTGACTGGAGGTGCAGCAGTTTGTGTACAGGGAGAAGAGCCAGGGGGAGAGTACACAGCCCTGAGGAGTACCAGTGCAATATAGTGCAAAAGGTCATGTATAGTATGTAATGCATGACTGTCCAGTTTTGCCTGAAAGGGAGTGGGAAGAAGATAATTTATTTAATCCGACCCCCAGTTCTCCATTCAGTGATTTTTCACATGAGTTTCACTCTCACGTTGTTCAAGGATTATAATACAGATGTTGTATCATAGTGGCATTACCACAAGTAACAATAATTATTACACTGTAACAATAATTTGTATCAACAATGTAGGAATAATGAATATACCAACAATGGTAATAGACAACATAGCAATAATGGTAAGGAAACATTGAGCACATGTTAACACTTTGAGACAGAGTATAGCAGCAGGTCAAATTAAAGACCTTCATCTCTATATTTGAACCAGACCCCATGTTTGTATAATAGTTTAAATCGATTAATAGTTTGGCATTGCTTGTGTTGTAAGTCCAGTTTGTTCCATAGTTTTACTCCGCATACAGACACACAAAAACGTTTATGAATTGATTAACGTGGACCCCGACTTAAACAAGTTGGAAAACTTATTGGGGTGTTACCATTTAGTGGTCGATTGTACGGAATATGTACTGTACTGTGCAACAACGCTAGAACCACAAATAGCTGCCCCCAACCAGTAAAATAAACAGTAAAATAAAATAAAAACTAGAACAGCCTAATAGCTAGACTGGCACACATATTTGTAACACAAAGCTTTTTTAAAAAGAAGGGTTTTAAGCCTTTTTTAAAGGCATCCACAGTCTGTGGTGCCCTCAAGTGGTCAGGGAGAGGGTTCCACAGACTGGGAGCGGTGGAGCAGAAAGCCCGGTCTCCCATAGTTCGTAGCTTTGTCCTTGGAGGTTAGCCTGTCCGGAGCGGAGGTGTCGTGTGGAGAATTTGGGGGTGAACAGTTCTTTGAGGTAGAGGGGGGCATTTCCATGGAGGCACTGGTGAGTTAGTAGTGTGACTTTGTATTCAATCCTGAGTGGAACAGGGAAGGGATTTGAGAACCGGTGTGATGTGGTCGTATTTCCGCACTCTCATCAAGATCCTAGCAGCACTATTTTGTATGTACTGTAGCTTCTGGGTGTTCTTGCTGGGGATCCCGACAAGAAGTGAGTCGCAGTCGTCGAGCCTGGAGGAGACATGACTATAAAATACAATTCTGGTTATGTCCCCAATTTATCTAGGAGCAGCCCTGCATTAAATGATTAAAACGATCATGGAATGTATACATACAGTACATCATAAAATGAAATATAATTGGAAATGAAATTCATAATTAGTAAATCAGTTAACTGTAATAATACAAATATTTTACTTGTATTATGTCGTATAAATGCTTGCCGCGGGAAAAAAAATCCATAAGTGATTCTGCAGGGACATAATAGATCATATGAAGAAAAAAAATAATACCGTTTTTGATTGCATTGTTCTTTATGTTATGGCCTTTTCCCAACTTTTCATTCATTTAATTCAGGGGTCTTAAACTCATTTTCAATGTTATGGCCACATGTAACAGAGACTACATTTTACATATGTATAATCGCCTTATGATATATTTACACAATTGTCTACGCATTTGATTATTTCAACATCTTGGTGCATAATCAAGTATTAAAGTTTAGAAGTTATGGATCTTTTATATTACAGCCGTGCCAAACTCATGTTTATTAAGGGCCACATCGCAGTTAAGGTTGCCCTCAGAATATATATGAATATGTGTGTATATACAGTACAGGCCAAAAGTTTGGACACACCTTCTCCTCCAATGTGTTTTCTTTATTTTCATGACTATTTACATTGTAGATTGTCACTGAAGGCGTCAAAACTATGAATGAACACATGTGGCGTTATGTACTTAACAAAAAAAGGTGAAATAACTGAAAACATGTTTTATATTCTAGTTTCTTCAAAATAGCCACCCTTTGCTTTGACTACTGCTTTGCACACTCTAGGCATTCTCTCCATGAGCTTCAAGAGGTAGTCACCTGAAATGGTTTTCACTTCACAGGTGTCATAGTTTTGATGCCTTCAGTGACAATCTACAATGTAAATAGTCATGAAAATAAAGAAAACGCATTGAAATGAGAAGGTGTGTCCAAACTTTTGGCCTGTACTATATAAATATATCCATCCATCCATCCATTTTCTACAGCTTTTCCCTTTTGGGGTCGCGGACGGTGCTGGAGCCTATCTCAGCTGCAATCGGGCGGAAGGTGGGGTACACCCTGGACAAGTCGCCACCTCATCACAGGGCCAACACAGATAGACAGACAACATTCACACTCACATCCACACACTAGGGCCAATTTAGTGTTGCCTATCAACCTATCCCCAGGTGCATCTCTTTGGAGGTGGGAGAAAGCCGGAGTACCCGGAGGGAACCCACGCAGTCACGGGGAGAACATGCAAACTCCACACAGAAAGATCCCGAGCTCGGGATTGAACTCAGGACCTTCGTATTGTGAGGCACATGCACTAACCCTTATTCCACCGTGTTGCCCATATAAATACATATATATATATATATACATGCACAGTACATAATATGGGTGCATACAGACAGCTGCATTCCTGAAAGGCCTTAAGAGAGAGAACAACCAATAAGCATATAAAAGGCTCATCAACCACCCGCATCCCAGTTGTTTCAATCAGGGTTCAT
Organism: Nerophis lumbriciformis; assembly: GCF_033978685.3. Taxonomy (NCBI): domain Eukaryota; kingdom Metazoa; phylum Chordata; class Actinopteri; order Syngnathiformes; family Syngnathidae; genus Nerophis; species Nerophis lumbriciformis. The sequence goes on from NC_084573.2 coordinate 22,963,920, forward strand.
TTGGAGACCAGTTTCTCGTACATATCTCAGACAGGCACCCCAGAGTTCTTGAAACCTTGTAGAACTGCCCCTGCATACTTCTTATGCGACCATTGGTGGAAGTTTGGACACTGCTGAGTTATCAGTAACAATTTTGTATTTTTCTTCGTATTGCATTCCAAATTTTTGCTGTTTTAAAAAAAAATTGTTTTATATATATATATTTTTACTATTGTTTTTCTATCCAACAAAACTGTGCTAATATGTTTTTTGCATAGTCAGATAGTTGTAAAGTTTAATGTGCAATTGTATAAAGTACATGTCATTTTTCTGTCAAAATCGAAAAAAAACGAATACATTTGGGGAAGAAAGATAAAATGCTTTATGAATGCTCATTATTTCCAGGCTTCCACGGGCCACATAAAACCATGTGGCGGGCCAGACCTAAAATAAAACATGTAGCAAAGCCAGAGTCAACTGTAAAGATACTATTTATTGGAATGCAGACATGTGTTATTGGCAATACAAAAGACAGTAATGGCACAAATACAGCAAATGCAGGCGTTGCGCACCAGTTCACGGACATGTGACAAAAGTGTAAACAGCTTGAGGTATTTGTGCCGCTCTCGCTCAGTCTGCACACGTCTTGTACGACAAAGTGATCGAAGTTACATTATCAAATGATAACCATCATTTCCTATTATCCACGCTTGTGTTGTTTCTTACTACAATACGATCCATTCACTGAAACAGTTCCAATAAACTGCGCAACTACATCTGTTTTGAAAACTAAATTACAAGGCCGGTAAATGTTTCACACAAAAATAATAATAGATCCACATGGGTTGACATGACAGCAGGAGATGTGCCTCATTGAACTTGCAGACCAGGCATAATCTATTTGTTTTTATGTTTTGTGGTATCTTAGCAAAGCAATCATGTCTGATCTGCAAGTATCATTAGGGGCTACAGTACAAAATAAACAGTGGTAAATTCAACTAATTCATTTAGCAAGTGTGGTCCTGAGAAGAAGTAAGAACTGATTTTGGCACCCCTCCCACTATCTAATAAATACCCTTACTTTACCCAAATATTGCACTACAAACTATGTCCAGTAGAAACGCTTTGTCAGATAAGATACTACAAAGACACGTTTTGGTGTTTGCTTGGCAAGAAAACCAAAAAAAGGTGTATAAAAAGATGGGATTAAAAAAAAAAAATGCATAAAAAGGTGCAAATGTCCTGTTGAACTGCGCTTGTTTTTAGAAATGTTTTGAATTGATCACTAGAAAAGTCGAGAGGTAGTGCATTGGACTCGTAAACTATAAAATAGTCGCTTGAATCCAGGTCTCACCTTGTGTACCTTCGAATAAAAAAGTCAAAGTTGGTGTGATATCATCAACAATGACCTGGGACGTTTGAGCTAGCACACCATGCTAACGCTAAAAAAAGTCACAGTCGCTCAAAAGTGTTTCGATGGAATTCAACCTGAGCGTTTTGTTTATTTTGTCAATTTAAAACTCGGCGCAATTTTGATAGCAAACCTGGCGACAGTTGACGTATTAAAAGCTTGCGAGCGTGTAGGGATGCGGCGATATGAAGATTTCATATCACGGATATCGTGACCAAAATGACCACGGCTTCATTATTACTGCGGTATTGTTGTATTTGTTTCCGAAAAGTACTTACAAACACACTGAAATCTATTGACCAAGTTTTTTATTTAGAAAAGCCACTATTTTGTGTCTTATGCTTCACTGACAGCGTTTTAGTCTTAGTATTTTATCGGTTTTAACGGCTACTCTTTTATTGTTTTGAAAATTGGTTTCAGATTTAATTAAATAAAAAGTGCGTAGCAAATACAATCCATTATTATTATTTCTGGCGGGCGTTGTGGCGTTCTACTCTCTTCAGCGGTCCTTGAATACACCGTAAAAACACCTCGGGTCTGATATTCCTCAGAGTATAGAACCATCACTCTGTCCTAACAAATTGCAGTTTCAGCGTGCACAATGGAATGTCTCAGTTGCTCAGACAGCAATGTGTTTATAAAAGTTGAGGTATGTCGTTTCTTAATGGAGAAAGACGTTAATGCCTCTTGTTTTCATGTTAGCATGTAAGCTACCAACCTGGCGCTAGTCAGTGAATTGCGTTTTTTCGCTAATTTCTATTTAAAACGGTTATCACTAATACCGTTCATTGTTAAATCCTTCAAGTTATGTCAACTAACAGTAGAGTTGGTAGTACCATTAACTCACTTCTATTAAAAACTACAGTGGTTTACTTTTAAACTTGACAGTGTGCTTTGTTCCGAGGAAAATACTTCTCAAAAATAAAACTTGATTTTGTTTGGCACTGAATTTAAACAAATCCATCATAAAGTGAATGGAAATATGACGTTATATGGCGTTAAGCTACAGTTGTTTCTATTCTGCTTGGTCCGGGTCAGCTGTAGAGGTCGCCTCATTCTTTGAGCAGAACGATGTCCACGTCGTCATGAACGCCCTGCAGAAGCAACTCATTCTGGAAGGAGACGACCTTCCTCTTCTTGGCCGCCCTCAGAGTGCCCACCAGCGCCTCAAAGATGTTGGCACAGCGGTCGTCGTTAAATAGCACTCCGAACTTCACGCTTGTTTGACCTGCAGCATCTGGAATGAATACAGAGATTTTTGAGTCGTCTAATATTCGGTTTATGCGGTAGTTATATAACTGGGTGCCTGGTATTCTCTGTAGTGAGTGGAAAACAGTGGAAAAACCTACTGCCGCTATATATGGATATAGGGCTGAAAACTGTATCACGATAATAAGTTTTTTACATTGGTCAATATCGATAATTATTAGAGATGTCCGATAATGGCTTTTTTGCCGATATTCCGATATTGTCCAACTCTTAATTACCGATACCAATATCAACCGATACCGATATATACAGTTGTGGAATTAACACATTATTATGCCTAATTTTGTTGCGATGCCCCGCTGGATGCATTAAACAATGTAACAAGGTTTTCCAAAATAAGAGAACAACTTCAACTCAAGTTATGGAAAAAAGTGCCAACATGGCACAGCCATATTTATTATTTAAGTCACAAAGTGCATTATTTTTTTTAACATGCCTCAAAACAGCAGCTTGGAATTTGGGACATGCTCTCCCTGAGAGAGTATGAGGAGGTTGAGGTGGGCGGGGTTGAGGTGAGGGGGTATGAGGCGGGGGGTGTATATTGTAGCGTCCGGGAAGAGTTAGTGCTGCAAGGGGTTCTGGGTATTTGTTCTGTTGTGTTTATGTTGTGTTACGGTGCGGATGTTCTCCCGAAATGTGTTTGTCATTCTTGTTTGGTGTGGGTTCACAGTGTGGCGCATATTTGTAACAGTGTTAAAGTTGCTTATACGGCCACCCTCAGTGTGACCTGTATGGCTGTTGATCAAGTATGCCTTGCATTCACTTGTGAGTGTGTCAAAAGCCATAAATATTATGTGACTGGGCCGGCACGCAAAGGCAGTGCCTTCAAGGTTTATTGGCGCTCTGTACTTCTTCCTACGTCCGTGTACACAGCGGCGTTTTAAAAAGTCATAAAATTCACTTTTTGAAACCGATACCAATAATTTCCGATATTACATTTTAAAGCATTTATCGACCGATAATATCGGCAGTCCAATATTATCGGACATCCCTAATAATTATTGATATTTTTTGTGACCTATGGAAATAAGGACCAGGAGAAAAATATGATAAAATGTTAACATTTTTACTTAAAATGTAACCTTCCTCTGATTATAATCCCCTCAGCTATCAAGGCAGAAAGTAAATGAAATGTCAATACAAGCATGGAAAACAATGTAACGACAAATTCTAAAATTACAATAAACACTTAACAATAACCTCTTTAAAAGGTAAAATTAAAAAAAAAGGAATTTGTAAGAAATGCCTAATATAATGTAACAAAGAAGTGCCAAGTGTGAAAATATAAACTAAGAGAAACCTGAGAAGACCAAGTATTTGCATGTTTAGTGGCATAAAGTAATGTTATGCAATGTGAAGTGAATTATATTTATATAGCGCTTTTCTCTAGTGACTCAAAGCGCTTTACATAGTGAAACCCATTATCTACCGGTAAGTTACTTTTTTTTTTAAACCAGTGTGGGTGGCACTGGGAGTAAGTGGGTGAAGTGTCTTGCCCAAGGACACAACAGCTGTGACTGGGATGGCAGAAGCGGGGATCGAATGTAGAACCCTCAGGTTGCTGGCAAGGCCGCTCTACCAACCGAGCTACGCTGCCCCAATAAATGTTACTTAAATATTATTGGGACAAATTATTATCATTATTCGTAATATTTTATTTATTATAGTTATACAGCCCTGCACTTTAGTTCCTACCTGTTTCCGTACATCCGAATAGGGAACGGACATGTGTTGATAAAAAAAGATGAGCGCAGCGAAGGACTACGGTCCGTTTGAAAATATCCCCGAAACTGCTATACTGAGGAGGTGACTTTTCCTGTTTTACCCACTATTTCTCCAATCTCTGCAGCACTCTTTTTTTAGTTTATTTTGATCTGTACAGTAAATCGACAGCGGGATGGTGCACCCAAAATTGATTGGCTGTTTAGCGTGTCCCTCCCGTTTCACGACCACTTCCTGTTTGGAAAATGCTAGTGCCTTTCTTCATACAACCAATTTTTTATTCTTTCAGTTTTTTTCAGACCAAAATATTATATACTTATCAAGCGTTTTATCAAAGGCATTTTATATTGATATGATTACATATCAATTATATATAATATAATATATTATATATATACGTATATATATATATATTATATATATATATATATATATATTACATATATATATATATAATAATATATGTATATATATTATATATTATATATATATATAATAATATATATATATATATATATAATATAATATTATATATATATATATATATATATATATATATATATATATATGTATATATATATATATATATACACGTGTGTATATATATATATATATATATATATATATATATACACCTCCTCTCTGAGCTGCCACCTTAACGTGGTAGAGGAGTTTGCGTGTCCCAATGATCCTAGGAGCTATGTTGTCCGGGGGCTTTATGCCCCTGGTAGGGTCTCCCAAGACAAACTGGTCCTAGGTGAGGGATCAGACAAAGAGCAGCTCGAAGACCTTTATGAAGAAAACAAACAAGGAACCCAGATTTCCCTTGCCCGGACGCGGGTCACCGGGGCCCCCCTCTGGAGCCAGGCCCGGAGGTGGGGCACGATGGCGAGCGCCTGGTGGCCGGGCCTGTCCCCATGGGGCCCGGCCGGGCACAGCCCGAAGAGGCAACGTGGGTCCCCCCTCCAATGGGCTCACCACCCATAGCAGGGGTCATAGAGGTCGGGTGCGATGTGAGCTGGGCGGAAGCCGAGGGCAGGGCACTTGGCGGTCCGATCCTCGGCTACAGAAGCTAGCTCTTGGGACGTGGAACGTCACCTCTCTGGGGGGGAAGGAGCCTGAGCTAGTGCGCGAGGTGGAGAAGTTCCGGCTAGATATAGTCGGACTCACTTCGACGCACAGCAAGGGCTCTGGAACCAGTTCTCTCGAGAGGGGCTGGACTCTCTTCCACTCTGGCGTTGCCGGCAGTGAAAGGCGACGGGCTGGGGTGGCAATTCTTGTTTCCCCCCGGCTCAGAGCCTGCATGTTGGAGTTCAACCCGGTGGACGAGAGGGTAGCTTCCCTCCGCCTTCGGGTGGGGGAACGGGTCCTGACTGTGGTTTGCGCTTACGCGCCAAACCGCAGCTCAGAGTACCCACCCTTTTTGGATTCACTCGAGGGAGTACTTGAGAGTGCTCCCCCGGGTGATTCCCTCGTTCTACTGGGGGACTTCAATGCTCATGTTGGCAGCGACAGTGAAACCTGGAGAGGCGTGATTGGGAAGAATGGCTGCCCGGATCTGAACCCGAGCGGTGTTTTGTTATTGGACTTTTGTGCCCGTCACAGATTGTCCATAACGAACACCATGTTCAAACATAAGGGTGTCCATATGTGCACTTGGCACCAGGACACCCTAGGCCGCAGTTCCATGATCGACTTTGTAGTTGTGTCATCGGATTTGCGGCCTCATGTTTTGGACACTCGGGTGAAGAGAGGGGCGGAGCTTTCTACCGATCACCACCTGGTGGTGAGTTGGCTGCGATGGTGGGGGAGGATGCCGGACAGACCTGGCAGGCCCAAACGCATTGTGAGGGTTTGCTGGGAACGTCTGGCAGAGTCTCCTGTCAGAGAGAGTTTCAATTCCCACCTCCGGAAGAACTTTGAACATGTCACGAGGGAGGTGCTGGACATTGAGTCCGAATGGACCATGTTCCGCGCCTCTATTGTCGAGGCGGCTGATTGGAGCTGTGGCCGCAAGGTAGTTGGTGCTTGTCGTGGCGGTAATCCTAGAACCCGTTGGTGGACACCGGCGGTGAGGGATGCCGTCAAGCTGAAGAAGGAGTCCTATCGGGTTCTTTTGGCTCATAGGACTCCTGAGGCAGCGGACAAGTACCGACAGGCCAAGCGGTGTGGGGCTTCAGCGGTCGCAGAGGCAAAAACTCGGACATGGGAGGAGTTCGGTGAGGCTCTGGATGCTGTGGGGCTGTCTTGGTTGACAAGACTCTGCAGCATCGCGTGGACATCGGGGGCGGTACCACTGGATTGGCAGACCGGGGTGGTGGTTCCTCTCTTTAAGAAGGAGGGTGTGTTCTAACTATCGTGGGATCACACTCCTCAGCCTTCCCGGTAAGGTCTATTCAGGTGTACTGGAGAGGAGGCTACGCCGGATAGTCGAACCTCGGATTCAGGAGGAACAGTGTGGTTTTCGTCCTGGTCGTGGAACTGTGGACCAGCTCTATACTCTCGGCAGGGTCCTTGAGGGTGCATGGGAGTTTGCCCAACCAGTCTACATGTGTTTTGTGGACTTGGAGAAGGCATTCGACCGTGTGCCTCGGGAAGTCTTGTGGGGAGTGCTCAGAGAGTACGGGGTATCGGACTGTCTGATTGTGGCAGTCCGCTCCCTGTATGATCAGTGCCAGAGCTTGGTCCGCATTGCCGGTAGTAAGTCGGACACGTTTCCAGTGAGGGTTGGACTCCGCCAAGGCTGCCCTTTGTCACCGATTCTGTTCATAACTTTTATGGACAGAATTTCTAGGCGCAGTCAAGGCGTTGAGGGGATCTGGTTTGGTGGCTGCAGGATTAGGTCTCTGCTTTTTGCAGATGATGTGGTCCTGATGGCTTCATCTGGCCAGGATCTTCAGCTCTCACTAGATCGGTTCGCAGCTGAGTGTGAAGCGACTGGGATGAGAATCAGCACGTCCAAGTCCGAGTCCATGGTTCTCGCCCGGAAAAGGGTGGAGTGCCATCTCCGGGTTGGGGTGGAGATCTTGCCCCAAGTGGAGGAGTTCAAGTACCTCGGAGTCTTGTTCACGAGTGAGGGAAGAGTGGATCGTGAGATCGACAGGCGGATCGGTGCGGCGTCTTCAGTAATGCGGACGCTGTATCGATCCTTTGTGGTGAAGAAGGAGCTGAGCCGGAAGGCAAAGCTCTCAATTTACCGGTCGATCTACGTTCCCATCCTCACCTATGGTCATGAGCTTTGGGTTATGACCGAAAGGACAAGATCACGGGTACAAGCGGCCGAAATGAGTTTCCTCCGCCGGGTGGCGGGGCTCTCCCTTAGAGATAGGGTGAGAAGCTCTGCCATCCTGGAGGAGCTCAAAGTAAAGCCGCTGCTCCTCCACATCGAGAGGAGCCAGATGAGGTGGTTCGGGCATCTGGTCAGGATGCCACCCGAACGCCTCCCTAGGGAGGTGTTTAGGGCACGTCCGACCGGTAGGAGGCCGCGGGGAAGACCCAGGACACGTTGGGAAGACTATGTCTCCCGGCTGGCCTGGGAACGCCTCGGGGTCCCACAGGAAGAGCTGGACGAAGTGGCTGGGGAGAGGGAAGTCTGGGCTTCCCTGCTTAGGCTGCTGCCCCCGCGACCCGACCTCGGATAAGCGGAAGAAGATAAATGGATGGATGGATATATATACACACACGTGTATATATATATATATATATATATATATATATATATATATATATATATATATGTATACATATATATATATATATACATATATATATACATATATACACACACGTGTATATATATATATATATATATATATATATATATATATCATAACAATATATTACAGTCTATCGCAATTTTTATATTTCGATATCGTTTTATCGGCCAAGCACTATAAGGATATGCATATATACGAACACATCTATTTGCTAACTTTTACATTTACAAACGTTTAGATCGAGCCAAATATGCCTCTGTGTGTGAACCATGTCTCTGTGCATTACCGCAGCATTTTTAGAGAGGCGGAGCCCTCGATGGCACTTGCTGCAAAGTACAGTAAGAGTCACTTCTCAGCACTTCAGCGCGCGTGTGCCTTTTCTTCGTTTTCACCTTTTGACAAGTTTTTTCCATTTTGCTAGCTAAGTATGAGCCCCAAAAAGACAACAAAACGGCGTGAAAAAAGGAGGTAATCGCTGTTGAAAAAAAGGACTATATGCAAGGAGTACATTAATGGCGTATGGAAGAATCGTAGAAGCAGGTGTTTTACCACAGCAGGTTTTAAGGAGATGAGCTACTCTCGTTCAGCGGCACTTCTTCCAAAGTACACACACACACACACACACACACACACACACACACACACACACACACACACACACACACACACGGCCCCTCCCCCTGTGCTCTCCCTCTGTCTGTCTGCTCCTTCTTTGCCGATGTTAATGTAAGTAGATTTGACTTCTTCAAATGTTTATTATTGGAGTAATATGGTTGTTAAAGTTAAGGATTCCTGATCGTTTGTGAGGGCACCCAAATGACTTCTATGTGTTGACAGAGCAGCATACAGGACAGTTCGCCTTGTTGTTTTGGCTTGTTGATAAAGAGATTTATAATTCATCACCTCCTTGTTATGTTTGATATACAGTACAATATAGCATCTTATATTGTGTTCAAAGTGTATAAACCTTCACTAAAATATGGAATTTTGTCAAGGCTGGAACCCATTATTCATATTTACATTGTTTCTTTTGGAGACATTTGCTTTACTATACGAACTTTTCCATTTATGAACGCCGTTCAAGAAGATCCGCAAATTTGACAGCTGGAGAGACTAAATTATTTTGAATATTTACTGATTCTCCTGTGGGAATTGGTAAACGTAACAATTGCGGAGTAGTCTGAGCAGGTTTTGTTTATGTTTTCTGTACGAGAGGCCCTTAAAAAATGTTTGGGTTTGTGGGTTATTTCGACTCATGGAATGAACTGACTTGAGAATAGAGCCAAAATGCAAAAGCAAGACCAAAACAAATGTAATCATCTCATAATGCCACAATGCACAATAGGAGACCTGACTCACTTTTGTTGCCAAGTCGCTCAATCTCCTGCACCAGCAATTCTATTTCATGATGCACATTCATTGTTCCTAAGGAAAAAAAGAGAGATCAATATGTTGATATAATTCCCCCATTTTTGTGTGGGCTGCACATTGTTAACAACCCAAGCAAGACTTCATTGGCAATATTTACATTTTAACACAGTGCTGCCTTTTACAGCGCATTAAGTAATATTTTAAGGGTGTACCCCGCCTTCCGCCCGAATGCAGCTGAGATAGGCTCCAGCACCCCCCGCCACCCCAAAAAAAGGGACAAGCGGTAGAAAATGGATGGATGGATGGATCGTGTTCAAACTGGGTTATTGTTGGAGTTTATCCTGGAATGCAGCAACACTTGAAACAAAACCTTCATTTTTCCTTGCTAGTGTCACACTGGACAAATACAAACAACAATATCTCTAATACTGTGGGGGGATCTGAGCCGAGGATGTTGTTGTGGCTTGTGCAGCCCTTTGAGACACTTGTGATTAAGAGCTATATAAATAAACTTTGATCGATTGATTGATACTAGTATTCAGGAAATGTATTATTGTTGGCGGTTTTTGGATGTTTTTTTCAGAGTGTTTCATGGGCGGAGAAGTGTACTCTCATTACCTTCATTGTTAGCCACCTCGTACTTCCCAATTTTTACGAATTAGAATGCATAAAAAAATGTTTTTAAAACATATGTGTTCTTGTCTTTCATAGGGATTGTGAAGGATAGGCAAAATTCCCAAAAATACACTTCCCTTCTAACAATAATTTGCTATCAGGGATAGCATGACAGTGTTACATTATATTATTATTGACATTTATCACAATGATACAAAAACATGGTTGGCTGATTACTATTGAGTTCATGACCAATTTATGTACAGTCGCCCCTCGTTTAGCGCTGTTAATTGGTTACAGACTCACGCAAAGTAGGAATCATTAATTATAAATCAAAAATTTGTATAGCTGGATTCGGGGTCGGGAATCTTTTTGGCTGAGAGAGCCATGAAAGCCAAATATTTTAAATTGTATTTCCGTGAGAGTCATATAATATTTTTTAATACTGAATACAACTAAATGCGTGCATTTTTAAATAAGACCAACATTTTTAGGGTATAGTAAGTCTCTTATTCTTTTTAATAACATTGTTATTCTGAAGCTAACCAATAATAAATAAAATACTTCTTACCATTAATGCGACTTCTTGAACAGGTGCGGTAGAAAACGGATGGATAGATTAAAATGCATGAGAGTGGTTTATATTTTGAACGTTATTTTTACACTGTGATTACCAGCGGAATTATTCATTACTTATCGTGTTAAGCAATGTCAGCTAAGATTTATCTGAGAGCCAGATGCAGTCATCAAAAGAGCCACATTTGGCTCGAGAGCCATAGGTTCCCCACCCCTGAGCTAGAGCATTAAAAACGTATTTACATCCTTCCAAATACATTACACTATTCAGTCATCGTTACACTATTTTAATCCCATATAGTAATGCTGGCAGAAGCTGAGCCAATCAGTGGCCACGATACTGAACAACACGCTCTGATTGGTTTGGTCTCCTCGAGTGGCTAATACTACTGCAGTGTTGATATTTTTAGTTTATATAGCTACCGTATTTTTCGGACTATAAGTCGCACCGGCTGAAAATGCATAATAAAGAAGGAAAAAAACATATATAAGTCGCACTGGAGTATAAGTCGCATTTTTTGGGGAAATGTATTTGATAAAACCCAACACCAAGAATAGACATTTGAAAGGCAATTTAAAATAAATAAAGAATAGTGAACAACAGGCTGAATAAGTGTACGTTATATGAGGCATAAATAACCAACTGAGAACGTGCCTGGTATGTTAACGTAACATATTATGGTAAGAGTCATTCAAATAACTATAACATATAGAACATGCTATACGTTTACCAAACAATCTGTCACTCCTAATCGCTAAATCCCATGAAATCTTATAAGTCTAGTCTCTTACGTGAATGAGCTAAATAATATTGTTTGATATTTTACGGTAATGTGTTAATAATTTCACACATAAGTCGCTCCTGAGTATAAGTCGCACTCCCGGCCAAACTATGAAAAAAACTGCGACTTATAGTCTGAAAAATACGGTATTATTATGCTTTAAAATACTTATTGTGTGTGTTTAACCAGAATGCAGCGCGACTCGGAACAAAACCTTTACCTTTATTTGCTGGTGTACTGGACAAACAAGGTGTTGTGTGGCGAACATGAAGATTACTATGTCGATTGACTGAAAACCGACAAGTGGGTGTTGATAAACTCCACGCCGAATTGTCTAGGACAGTGTTTTTCAACCTTTTCTGAGCCAAGGCACATTTTTTTCATTGAAAAAATCCCGAAGCACACCACCAGCAGAAAACATTAAAAAATGAAACTTAGCAGCCGATAATGACAGTAAAAAGTCGTTCTCACAATTGTTGGATACGAATTCAAACCATAACCAAGCATGCATCACTATAGCTCTTGTCTCAAAGTAGGTTTACTGTCACGACCCGTCACATCACGCCGTGACTTATTTTGAGTTTTTGGGTGTTTTCCTGTGTGTAGTGTTTTAGTTCTTGTCTTGCGCTCATATTTTGATGTTGATTGTCATGGCATGTACGGATGTACTTTGTGGACGCCGTCTGCTTTTTTGATTGATTGAGACTTTTATTTGTAGATTGCGCAGTACAGTACATATTCCGTACAATTGACCACTAAATGGTAACACCCGAATAAGTTTTTCGACTTCTTTAAGTCGGCGTCCACGTTAATCAATTCATAGTAATTCATGGCTCCACACGCTGCAAGTCTTTGCTGTCGTCCAGCATTCTGTTTTTGTTTACTTTGCAGCCAGTCCAGTTTTAGCTTCGTTTTGCATCGCCATCCCTAAGCTTCAAAGCCTTTTCTTAGCGGCACTTGCCTTTTGTTTATATTTGGTTTAAGCGTTAGATACCTTTTTACCTGCAAACCGTCGTCGTTCCCGACATCTACAAAGCAAATAGCTACCTGCTGCCACCTACTGATATGGAAGAGTATTACATGGTTACTCTGCCGAGCTCTAGACAGCACAGACACTCAAAAGCGGCACATTATTTGCGGATTATAATTACTGGTTTGCAATAAATATTTTTAACCTAATTAGGTCAAATTACATAATCTCCCACGGTACACCAAACAATATAATATTTTATAATCTTTTAAAAGAAAGACTTACTTTTATGACATTCATCTTTGTGTTGGGTGTTTAAAGAAGAACATTTAAAATGGCTTGATTGAATAGTGATATCTGGGGGGAAATGTATGTGCTTGGAAGTAAACTCAAATTGTTATAATGAAATAATTTGTATACAGTTAGCAAACTATAAGGGGGGATTTATTTCAAATATATTACATAAATATTTATTAAAGTAACAAGCTCCAACACAAACAGGGCGAACTGCAGTGAATGCGGAAGTAAACAGGGCGGACTGCAGTGAACGCGGAAGTAGGTGATTAGCGCTACCGGCTATTCGTCACCAAGCAAAGATTCTTTATTCTTTTCTCCCTCTGTGGTGAACTTTTACCTTTATTGTGTTTATGCTAATAACCCGTATCTAAAATATGTTTAATTTCGAAAATAGACAACCGCAGACTGATTACAGGGCCGTAGTACCGCGGTCTACTTAAAATGTAACTTGTGATCTGCTTGCAGTGTTAGGGTGGAGCCCTGGCTGTTCAAATGGATGGGAAGTGTGGTGCCAAAATGGTTTTCATACAAACCGATCAACATACTCACAACATGGGTGATATTTACAGAACAACTTTAATTTTCTTACCTGAAATGATGCGATGGCTGGGTTTCCCGACGAGTACAATGCGGCACCGGCAGTGTGCTACTAATAATGCAACATTTGCGGTCGTCGTAATCTGGAAGGACAGCCTATACAACGTCATGCAATGTGGAGTCAGCGATATTGAAAGTCTCTCTGGGAACACAAACAGATAGATTTATACAATCTTGTATATTTTCTTTATTGAAATATACATATTCAAGATTAAATACATGTAGCTTGTATCTATTTCCAATTCAAATTTACATGAGTTTAAGATTTCCTGAAGTTCGGAAGGCAACATCAAGCTCATGTGACGTCACATTCAATGCACTGTCGTAAGGCCTTTTCTTTAAATATAAGAACACTGTACCAATATCATACTGTGTTTAATAAGCAGCAAAATGAAACCAGGCAATGATAAAAAAGATAAAAATAGAATTAAACATTTATTTATGTTTAAATTCCAAGCTTCTTTCCCAGAGCTGTCACCATCTTGAACTCAAACTTGTAATAAATAATTCACCCCTATACCCCCCCCCCCCCATCCTCCACTGTGCAATGTCCTAATACCCTTCTGTGCAATATTATCCTTCTAGTGCAATACGTCCGACACTGATTGTTACTTTCTTAACCTGATACTCTTGTTTTGTTCTGTATATTGTACTGTATTTTGTATATTGTTTTGTATATTGTACAGGATTGTAAATGCTTATTGTTTTATTGTATAATAGTCTGTTTACTTAAATTCTTATTTTTTATCTTTATTACTACTTGTGTGATTTATTTTTATTCCATATTTGTTTCCACTACCGCACCTTAAAACCTCTAAAGGCCTTAGTGGCCACATGCGTGGACATCACCTTTTAGCTCTTATTTCCAAAATTGTGTACACTACTGAATTGGGGTCTTATGGCCGCTTATGTGGACACTTATACTGCCATATGGTGGTGTCAGAAGAGTATAACATACAATGGAATTTGGGAAAAAAAAGTGTAAAAATAAGAATTAGCATGTCACTAACCATGAAGTACATGTTTGTTACTTATGGACTAAGTACATCATATAAAAAGATGATTCTTAGTTTTTATTCTAATTAGTGTCCAATAAGCCCAAATAGCAAAGATAAATAAAAAAGCATGTAAACAAACTGCTTGGGCCTTAAGAGGTTAATTAAATTGGAGTCCTTAATCTCGTGGTATGCAAATATAATGACAATAAAGTCCATTCTATTCTATTCTATTCTATTCAATAGCATTTGTGTGCATACTTATTTTGTGCACCTTGTCATATCATATAGTTGATGTGATGTAATGTTCTTGTTTATTTAAACATAATTTCACCATATTTCCTCATCCATATAAAGAGGCAAATGGGACACATTAAATAATAACTTCTTTTTTTTTAAATACTTAAATGTGTCATTCATCAATTAAACTGCAATTGAAATTAAATACAGACATGGGTTTTTAAATGTAATCGATGTATTTAATGTTAATTAAATAATGTAATAATTTAATTAATTATTGATTGTATTATTCAATTGATTATTGGTTTCATGAGTTCATGATTTAAAGAAGTATGCGTTTGGTTGGTGGTTGTTTATTTTGAACATGTATACAGTTTCAATATGAAAAATCACATATTTTACATATTTTAATTTCTCTGTACAACATGTCCGAAAAGGAATAGGAAGAAGCAAAGCTTATTCAATCCTACTTCTTTTCCACTTTGCAGCAATTCCTAACACATCTGTTCTCCTTTTATAACACAATTTACATCAATGAACTCTAAATACAACAGTTCTCTTGATAAATATTTAAGTCAGTTGTGATTCACTTTATAAGATAAATAATACTTAATAATTGTACTTGATAATACTTTGTAAACACTTGTGATTGGAACACTTACTTAAACTGGATAATTGTACATTATTTGATTTATTTGCTTAATCCATTCCATAACATAATTCCACATACTGATATACTAAAGGTTTTAAATGTTGTACAACAAATATTTTAAGTTAGATTTTTCTCTAAGGTTATATTTTTCCTCTTTTGTTTAGAAGAATTGTTGTACATTCTTGGGTAGCAGGTTAAAGTTTGCTTTGTGCATAATGTTAGCTGTTTGCAAATGCACCACCTCAAAAGAATGTCAATATTTTGGATTTAATAAATAAAGGGTTTGTATGTTCTCTACAGCCAACTTTATGTATTATTTTAACTGATCTTTTTTGTAACACGATTAGCGAATTAATTTAGAATTTTGTAGTTATTCTCACATATTTCCACACAATAACTTAAATATGGTAACATTAGCGAGCAGTAAAGAATGTGTGGTGATTTTTGGTCTACAACATATTTTGCTTTGTTCATTATTGAAATATTTCTACCCACCTTGGGGTTGTTAGTTTTTTGTATGAAATTTACAGTTAATTGTATCTTCTATTATTACTCACAAAAATTTGGTTTCTTTTACCCTTTCAATGTCTATACCGTCTATCTGTATTTGTGTTTGACTTTCTCTTCTACTGTTACCAAATATCAATATTTTAGTTTTACTGAGATTCAAAGATATAGTCTGTTTTTGTCAAACCATCTTTTTAATCCATTAATTTCTTCTGTTATTATTTGTATTAGCTTCTGTTGTCCTCCCATGAACAAAAATCAGTTGTATCATCTGCAAATAATACTAACTTTAGGTCTGTTGTAACTTTACAAATGTTATTATTATACAGATTAGACAATTTTGGTCAAAGTATTGATCCCACAAGATCACCACAAGATATATTTAGCTCTGTAAATGTATGTTCTCTTAGCTTCACGGTATGCTTCCTTTTTGTTATAGCTTCTTGCCTGGTTCAAGACCAACCCTCTGATGCCACGCCTTTCCAATTAATTTGTTAATTAAGATATTATGGTTAATTGTGTCAAATGCTTATTATGTTAGATGCATAAATACTGCTGCTGCACATTGTTTACCATCCATTGCATTACTAATATCTTCTGTTATTTCGATTAATGCCATCGATGATTAGATATTAGCTCTGTATCCGTATTGGTTCTCTGTGAGTGTTCAACTTTTGTTCATGAATTTGTCCAAACTGCTGTTGAATAATTTTCCAAAGATTTCATAACATTGTGGAAGTAAAAAACACAGGTTTGTCATTTGTAAACTGGTGTTTGTCTCCATTCTTATAAATCTGTACGACTTTTGCTGTTTTCATTTTGTCTAGGAATTTGCCTGTTTAAATTGATAAATTGCTGATACACATTAAAGGTTCTGAAATTTCTTCAGTAACTGTTTTTATAGCTTTCATATATATTCCGTGACAGTCAGTCGAGGTTTTGGCTTTGCATTTCTTTACAATTTTCATTATTTCCTATTCGGGCACATTTTTGAGGAACATCGAGTTGAGATTTCCAGCTATGATGTCATTCAAGTCCTCAACTGATTCGGAATCCTTTGCTCTTGATTGGTTGTAATATTTACGAAGTACCGTTTTTTTCGGACTATAAGTCGCAGTTTTTTTCATAGTTTGGCCGGGGGTGCGACTTATTCTCAGGAGCGACTTATGTGTGAAATTATTAACACATTACCGTAAAATATCAAATAATATTATTTAGCTCATTCACGTAAGAGACTAGACTTATAAGATTTCATGGGATTTAGCGATTAGGAGTGACAGATTGTTTGGTAAACGTATAGCATGTTCTATATGTTATAGTTATTTGAATGACTCTTACCATAATACGTTACGTTAACATACCAGGCACGTTCTCAGTTGGTTATTTATGCCTCATATAACGTACACTTATTCAGCCTGTTGTTCACTATTCTTTATTTATTTTAAATTGTCTTTCAAATGTCTATTCTTGGTGTTGGGTTTTATCAAACAAATTTCCCCCAAAAATGCGACTTATTCTCCAGTGTGACTTATATATGTTTTTTTCCTTCTTTATTATGCATTTTCGGCAGGTGCGACTTATACTCCGGTGCGACTTATACTCCGAAAAATACGGTAGTTATTAAAGCATTCACCTACTTCGTTCATAATGTCATTGCTTACATTTCCGTCTAAAAAGTATTGAGGGTAATCCTTCTTAGTACCATTTTTAATAATACTATTGAGGATGCCCCATGTTGCTCTTGTGTTGTTTTTTTTCCTGTCTAATAATTAATTAATAATAATAATAACAATTAATACATATGTATACATACTGTATGTTATGTATATTTATTGATTTAATTAATTAAATGTATTTTTTATTGTATTTTATTCCATTTGGCCCTCCATACATCCCCACCTACTTCCAGCAATTCCTATCACCAGATGTGGAAATAGTTGTAGTCATTTTATTTCAGACCCAGAGGGATCCATCCATCCATCCATCCATTTTCTACCGCTTATTCCCTTCGGGGTCGCTGGAGCCTATCTCAGCTACAATCGGGCGGAAGTCACCCTGGACAAGTCGCCACCTCATTGCAAGGCCAACACAGATATACTAGACAACATTCACACTCACATTCACACACTAGGGCCAATTTTAGTGTTGCCAATCAACCGATCCCCAGGTGCATGTTTTTGGAGGTGGGAAAAAGCTGGAGTTTGTGTATTATTATTTTATTCTGAACTTTTGAAAAGGACCCCAGGAAGACTAGCCTGGCGTTTGTGCGTCGGCTAAATGGGGATCCACAATAAACCCCGCCTTCTGCCCGAATGCAGCTTAGATAGGCTCCAGCACCCCCCGCGACTCCAAGAGGGACAAGCGGTAGAAAAATGGATGGATGGATGGATGGATAGAGTATAGAATAGAATAGAAAGTACTTTATTGATCCCTGGGGGAAATTCAGCACGACAGTTCGCTCACAATAGACAATAAATACTTTAAAGCATTATTCACATGTGAATAATATAAATATATTATACATATATTCTACATTTAAGTGCAGTCAAGAAGGAACATATGCATTATACAGTGTGATGGCTGACGGTATGAAGGACCTCCTGTGTCGTTCCATGTTGCATTTTGGGAGTCTGAGCCTTCCACAGAACGTGCTCATTCTCTCCGCCAGGTCCGAGTGTAGTGGGTGGGATGGATTTGTGTATGTTTTGTAACTGGATTGTATATTATTATTTTTCTTTGAACTTTTGAAAAGGACCCCAGGAAGACTGGCCTGGCGTTTGTGCGTCGGCTAATGGGGATCCTCAATAAACAATAAACAATAAACCCCGCCTTCCGCCCGAATGCAGCTGAGATTGATTGATTGGAACTTTTAATAGTAGATTGCACAGTACAGTACATATTCCGTACAATTGACCACTAAATGGTAACACCCTAATAAGTTTTTCAACTTGCTTAAGTCGGGGTCCACGTTAATCAATTCATGGTACAAATATATACTATCAGCATAATACAGTCATCACACAAGTTAATCATCAGAGTATATACATTGAATTATTTACATTATTTACAATCCGGGGGGTGGGATGTGGAGGGGGTTTGGTTGATATCAGCACTTCAGTCATCAACAATTGCATCATCTGAGAAATGGACATTGAAACAGTGTAGGTCTGACTTGGTAGGATATGTACAGCGAGCAGTGAACATAGTGAGCTCAGAAAGCATAAGAACAAGTATATACATTTGATTATTTACATTTGATTATTTACAATCTGGGGAGGTGGGATGTGGAAGGGGGAGTGTGTTAGTCAAGGGTTGTAGTTCCCTGGAGGTGTTCTTTTAGTGCGGTTTTGAAGGAGGATAGAGATGCACTTTCTTTTACACCTGTTGGGAGTGCATTCCACATTGATGTGGCATAGAAGGAGAATGAGTTAAGACAGACCTGTGCAAATTAAGGCCCGGGGCCCACATGTGGCCCGTTGAACTTTTCAAACTGGCCCGCCGGACATTTCCAAATAATTTCTTTGATCTTTAAGATGTAAAGTGTAGCTGCCATCATGATGTGCAGTGATGTTTTCTAATGACCGTAAGTCTTCAACTATACAAAGTATTTCAATGCTTGGAATCTGCGCTTTGGGATGATATACCACTTACTGCGCAGTGGAAGAGTGGCCGTGCGCAACCCCAAGGTCCCTGGTTCAATCCCCACCTAGTACCAACCTCGTCATGCCCGTTGTGTCCTGAGCAAGACACTTCATCCTTGCTCCTGATGGGTGCTGGTTAGCGCCTTGCATGGCAGCTCCCTCCATCAGTGTGTGAATGTGTGTGTGAATGGGTAAATGTGGAAGTAGTGTCAAAGCGCTTTGAGTACCTTGAAGGTAGAAAAGCGCTATACAAGTACAACCCATTTATCATTTATTTATTTACTATGGTAATCTAATGAGTTACTATGGTCATCTAATTAGTTACTATGGTAATCTAATTAGTTACTATGGTTAAAGTTAAAGTTAAAGTACCAATGATTGTCACACACACACGAGGTGTGGCGAAATTTGTCCTCTGCATTTGACCCATCCCCTTGTTCACCCCCTGGGAGGTGAGGGGAGCAGTGGGCAGCAGCGGTGCTGCGCCCGGGAATCATTTTTGGTGATTTAACCCCCAATTCCAACCCTTGATGCTGAGTGCCAAGCAGGGAGGTAATGGGTCCCATTTTTATAGTCTTTGGTATGACTCGGCCGGGGTTTGAACTCACCACTAGGCCACTGAGTAGGTCATCTAATTAGTTACTATGGTAATCTAATTACCGTAATTTCCGGACTATAAGGCGCACCAGCTAAATTTAGGGGAAAATACAGATTGCTCCATATATAAGCCGCACCCGACTATAAGCCGCAGGCGTTTTGATGTGTAATTACCGTAGTATATAGGGGTTCCTGCTACCACGGAGGGGATTGTCGGGACATAGATGACTGTTTGGGAACGCAAAGCGTCCCATTTATTAACAATAAATCTTTCAATCATTCAATCAAACTTTCACATCTTTGACATGGCGAACAGCATTCGTGCAGAGTACAAATAATACAATGGTGCAAAGTAATACAAAGTGCTCGCCTGTAACACGGCAGTAAAAGTGCAGTCCCGCGGCCGTTTAGGTTATCAAAATAACCAGCCTACTACCGGTATATGAAAAGTCAGTCTTTAATCATTGTGTCATCGTCTTCCTCCTGCGTACTAAAACCACCGAAATCCTCTTTGTCGGTGTCGGAGAAGAACAGGTCCAAAATGTCGTCGTCAGCCACTCCCTCTCCTTTGTTCTCGCTCTCAAAACCTTCCTCTTCATCAGTAGAATCAACGGCTCCGGCTTAGTCAGCCGTTACGCCGTCCTCTTCATCATCACGACGCAGCAGTCCAGCTTTTCGAAAGCCGTTGATGATCGTGGATGTTTTCACACTTTTCCATGCCGTCAGGATCCACTGGCAGACTTGAGCAAAAGTTGCTTTTCGCATGCGACCAGTTAGGGTGAATGATTTCTCACCGTTAGTCATCCATGCCTCCCACTGAACTCGTAGTGCCACTTTAAAAGCACGATTCACACTGATGTCCAGTGGCTGAAAATGCTTCGTTGTGCCCCCAGGAATCACAGCTGGAATATAGTTTGTGCTCTTGATGGCTGCTTTCACAGAATCTGTTATATGGGCCCTCATGCTGTCCAAAACGAGCAGTGCTTTTTTTTTGCGAAAAAATCCCCCAGGTCGCTTGCCATAGCACTCATTCAGCCATTCCTTCATAACGCTTTCCATCATCCACCCTTTCTGGTTGACTTTTACGGAGATGTCTTTCGGGAATTTTTCATTTGGCATAGTAATCCGTTTAAAAATCACCATCGGTGGAAGCTTTAGTCCGGATGCTGTGCAGCCCAGAACACAAGTGAAATGTGTTCTCTCATGGCCAGTTGTTCTCAGTATGATGGACGATTAATCTTTTTTGTTAACAGTCCTTGTGAGAGGCAAGTCAAAGGACAGAGGCACTTCATCCATGTTTATTATCTCGTCCGGTCCGATGGAATATTCGTCTATCTTTCTTTGTGTGAATTCGCGGAAGTTTGTCATTTTCTCCTTGTGGTCGGGAGGAAGTTGCTGACTCAGAGTCGTCCGTGCCCTAATGGATAGTCCTTTTCGTCTCATAAATCTGAGACACCATGATGGTCCACCTCTAAAATCTTCAATATTCATTTCTTTGGCGGTTGTTTGGGCTTTCAGTCGGATCTGCACGGTGGAAACACCCCGGCCGTCTGCTCTCTGTGTGTTCACCCAGTCCTCAAGAAAGTTTTCAAGTTCCGGCCATCTGCTTTTATTACCTCTGAAGGATTTTTTTGTCTTTTTGCATTGAATCAGTTCTTCATGCTGCCGTCTCCAACGTCTCACCATTGATTCATTGATGTCAAGGGTACGTGCAGCAGCTCTATTTCCTTCTTTGACAGCCAGATCGATTGCCTTTAACTTAAAAGCAGCATCATATGCACTTCTCCGTTTGTTTTCCATATTGAGGGTGTTTGCATGAACACTTCCTTCGCGCAAACTGTCGCTGACGCTCTCCTACTCTTTGTTTTGCTCTCTCTCTTACCTGGCGCCAGATGTCTGCCTCGGTCTCGCGCATCCTCGGTAGTGCGCGCCCCTGGTTACCGTAAGCCGCACTGTTGTATAAGCCGCAGGGACCAGAACGAGGGAAAAAAGTAGCGGCTTATAGTCCGGAAATTACGGTAGTTACTATGGTCATCTAATTAGTTACTATGGTAATCTACGTCACAGCAGCTCAGACGAGGCACCAAGCAGTGTGGGCGGGAAGCGTTTCCACAGACGCGGAAGGAGATTTTCACAACAAAGTTCTAAAGCTTAGTGATATATCAGATTGTCGGTGGGTTTATTTTGTACTCTCCGCGTTCATTTTTCACTGTTTGTTGTATTTTTGTTGCGTTCCACTTGATTGTAAAATATGTCGATCGAAAGGGGGTGTGACGTTTATATTTTGTCAATATATATATATATAATAGAAAAATAGAACATTTTACAATTCCATTAAGTTTTTTAAGGCGGTCTGTCATAACGTTTTTAGCATTCAATCAGACATTATTGTGAGGTTTTGTATTAGTGTTCCTAAAAATAGATATACCGGCCCCCAGACACATTTTTTTCTCTAAATGTGGCCCCCCAAGTCAAAATAATTGCCCAGGCCTGAGTTAAGACCTTTGTTAGATCGGAATCTGGGTTTAACGTGGTTTGTGGAGCTCCCCCTGGTGATATGCTCCAGCACCCCCCCCCCCCCCCCCCCCCCCCCGCGACTCCAAAAGGGACAGGCGGTAGTAAAATGGTTGGATGTAACTTAGCGCCACTTGACTAGGTGTCGTCAATCAATTCCTTTATTGTCATTGTCATAATAACACTTAAGTCATACATGAACAACAAGATTTTTTTTTAGCTTTGTCCAGCAGCATAGAAACTGCATTGATGTGCAGATTGACAATAGTTCCCATTTTAGCATTTTAGCATTGTCAGGAAGATCGCGAAAAGAGGGGTGTGGGGGTGGGAACAGTCAGATGTCTGATGAGTGTTACGTTGATGTTGCAGCAATGCAATGTCCAGAGCACAATTATTGAGGTGGTGAAGAGTGAGGTAATAAGATGGTCCGGGGCAGCAAAGGGGCAGGCTGTTCATTTAGCAGTCTCACAGCCTGGGGATACAGACTGTGAGAAATTCTGGTGGTCCTGGCGCGAATCGATCTATACCTCCTTCCAGAGGGTAGCCGGTTGAAGAGGCCATGTGCTGGGTGGTATCTGTCCTTCAGGATGTTGTGTACTCGCTTTAGGCAGCGAGTTGTGTACATGGCACTCATCTCTGGGAGTATCGTCTTTGTAATTTCCCCCGACGCTTTAACCACTCGCTGGAGGGCCTGTTGGTTCGCTTTAGGGCAGCTAGCAAACCACACTAAAAATCCGTAAGTGAGGACACTGCTGATGGCACAGTTGTAAAAGTTGACCATTGATTTCTGCGGAATGTTTGCGCATTTCAGTTTCCTCAAAAAAAAAGACGTTGTTGGGCCTTTCCGACTGTAGAAGCAGTGTTAATGTCCCAGCATAGATCTTCTGTTATGTTCACCCCTAAGAATTTGAAATGCTTGACCCTTTCTACGAGATTGTTATTAATTAAAAGTGGAGGGCGTATGTTCTGCCCTTTCCTGCGGAAGTCTACAATTAGTTATTTGGTTTTGTTAGTGTTAAGAACCAAGTTATTGTTAGCACACCATGAAGCCAGCTGTTGGACCTCTGCATTGTATGCTGTCTCATCATTATTACTGATGAGTCCAAGCACCGTGGTGTCGTCGGCATATTTGACAGTGATATTGGATGTTGAAGAGGCTATGTAGTTATGTGTGAAGAGGGTGAAGAGCACAAGGCTTAATTAGCACACAACCCTGTGGGGCACCGGTGTTGATGGTGAGCGTGGCAGAAATGTGCTCGCCTATTTTCACATACTGTGTGCAATTCGTTAAAAAGTCCAAAATCCAGTTGCAGAGGAAGGTGTTCAGACCAAGGTTGTGAAGCTTAGATCTGAGTCTGTTTAGCCTTATTGTGTTAAATGCTGAGCTGAAATCGACAAAGAGCAGTCTTGCATAAGTGTCCTTAAGCTCAAGATGTTCCAAGAGTCTATGGATTACAATAGCGATGGTGTGCTATTATTGTGAAAATACGTGCGCTCAAATTGTCTCTGTTTTATTTTGAAGTCCTTTCCGGAAAAGCTCCATTTACCGGGGTCGGTTGACAGCGCTAGCAGGAATGGCGGCCATGGTCACCAAAGGAAGGAACCGAAAAAGCCCGAAACTTTACTTCTAACGGGCCCTGCAGAGAGTATTTTTTTTTTTTTTTTTTTTTTTAATCTCTGACGAAACGCAAGAACCTCTTCTTTGTCGTGACCAAAAGGGAGATAACGTGCTTTAACGTGAGATACTTGAGGTCGACTTGCTCGTTAGCCTTTATCCGTAGTGGCCGCCGACTTAGATAGAGGGTAGCTGCTAACTAGCCAGCTGTTGGCTCCTTGGCCCAACAAGTTAACTAAGTGAATAAGTGTGTTAAAGCCTTCATTATTTATCGTCAAACGCCGACCCTTCTCGTTATAAACAGTCAGTGTTCGGCGACTCGCAGGGCAGCAACTTGTCATCGCGACTTGACCACATAATTAGTGCTAATCTTCGACGCTAGCTCCTAGCTAAGTTGCGGTCCTGAACTGTCGCCCATTTTCGGATCCTGCCCCTGCTCGCAGCCCGCTTGTCCGCTCTCGAAGGTGATTTAGCAGTGCGATGGAAAGTCTAACACTCAGCGACGTCGAGCAGAAATATTACTCGGATTTGTTCGTCTACTGCGACACGGACAACACCAAAAAAGTGGCTTCTTATGGGAGAGTTATTGACCTTTTCCGGGCGGCCCAGCTACCTAGCGAAGTTGTCCTACAGGTAAGATATCTGACCCATGTTGTCACTGCTCGAACATGTCTGACAAATGTTAAATATTCGGAATAACTTGAGTGGCCGATAAAGAGGTGTGCTGTCAGAAACGTTAGCTTTAATAGTTAGCAGCGCTGCGCAGTATGAGACACACCTTCTTCTGGCTAATGTTAGCTTTTCTCGGACGGTTAGTGCACGCCAACGCTAAACTTGCTTTGTATTGTACGGCATAAACGTTTTCTGTTATGATAGTGATTGCTCTGCAGATTTGATGATCAAAAATGCACACTGAAATGAATAACTGCCCACTTTTTCCTGTTTGCATAAAGGGGAACTGCAGTTTTTCCCTTGAAATCTAGGTATGTGTGTAATATTTTTAAGAACAAATTAATTTTAATGAAACCAATATCATCAGACAGGTCTTGGTAAGACGATTTCAGTGATGTAAGTATCGTTTTCCTGTGATAAATATTAAGAAAGTTTCGATTTATAATAATTAATGATAATATATAATAATAATATAATGAATACATATGTTATGTATATTTATTGATTTAATTATTTAAATATAATTTTTAAATTTATTTTATTCCATTTGGCCCTCTATACATCCCCAACTACTTCCAGCAATTCCTATCACCAGATGTGGAAATAGCCATGCTTCCACCTACCGTACATACATAAAAGCAGCGATTTCATGTCAGTGTCAGTCCATGATAGCGTTCTCTACCAATGAACGTATAGTTTTTTAAATATTGGTACCGCAAACTGTATTTTTTTAAACGATTAGCGCACGTCAGCGCTAAACTTGCTTTGTATTGTACGTCGTAAAAGTTTTCTGTTATGATAGTGATTGCTCTGCAGATTTGACGATCAAAAATGCACACTGAAATTAATAACTGCCCACTTTTTCCTGTTTGCATAAAGGGGAACTGCAGTTTTTCCCTTGAAATCTAGGTATGTGTGTAATATTTTTAAGAACTAATTTAATTCAACGAAACCAATATCATCAGACAGGTCTTGGTAAGACGATTTCAGTGATGTAAGTATCGTTTTCCTGTGATAAATATTAAGAAAGTTATGATTTATAATCATTAATTAATGATAATATATAATGAATACATATGTATATTTATTGATTTAATTATTTAAATATATTTTTTTACATTTATTTTAGTCCATTTGGCCCTCTATATATCCCCAACTACTTCCAGCAATTCCTATCACCAGATGTGGAAATAGCCATGCTTCCACCTACCGTACATCCATAAAAGCAGCGATTTCATGTCAGTGTCAGTCCATGATAGCGTTCTATAGAAATGAACATATAGTTTTTTAAATGTTGGTACCGCAATCTGTATTTAAAAAAAATAATGTAAAGTAACGATTAGTGTACGCCAACTCTAAACTTGCTTTGTATTGTACGTCGTAAACGTTTTCTGTTATGATAGTGATTGCTCTGCAGATTTGATGATCAAAAATGCACACTGAAATGAATAACTGCCCACTTTTTCCTGTTTGCATAAAGGGGAACTGCAGTTTTTCCCTTGAAATCTAGGTATGTGTGTAATATTTTTAAGAACTAATTTAATTCAACGAAACCAATATCATCAGACAGGTCTTGGTAAGACGATTTTAGTGATGTAAGTATCGTTTTCCTGTGATAAATATTAAGAAAGTTATGATTTATAATCATTAATTAATGATAATATATAATGAATACATATGTATATTTATTGATTTAATTATTTAAATATATTTTTTTACATTTATTTTAGTCCATTTGGCCCTCTATATATCCCCAACTACTTCCAGCAATTCCTATCACCAGATGTGGAAATAGCCATGCTTCCACCTACCGTACATCCATAAAAGCAGCGATTTCATGTCAGTGTCAGTCCATGATAGCGTTCTATAGAAATGAACATATAGTTTTTTAAATGTTGGTACCGCAATCTGTATTTAAAAAAAATAATGTAAAGTAACGATTAGTGTACGCCAACTCTAAACTTGCTTTGTATTGTACGTCGTAAACGTTTTCTGTTATGATAGTGATTGCTCTGCAGATTTGACGATCAAAAATGCACACTGAAATTAATAACTGCCCACTTTTTCCTGTTTGCATAAAGGGGAACTGCAGTTTTTCCTTTGAAATCTAGGTATGTGTGTAATATTTTTAAGAACAAATTAATTTTAATGAAACCAATATCATCAGACAGGTCTTGGTAAGACGATTTCAGTGATGTAAGTATCGTTTTCCTGTGATAAATATTAAGAAAGTTATGATTTATGATAGCTAATTAATGACAATAATATACAATAATAATAACAATGAATACATAAGTTATGTACATTTATTGACTTAATTAATGAAATGTATTTTTTAAATTTATTTTATTCTATTTGGCCCTCTATACATCCCCACCTACTTCCAGCAATTCCTATCACCAGATGTGGAAATAGCCATGCTTCCACCTACCGTACATCCATCAAAGCAGCGATTTCATGTCAGTGTCAGTCCATGATAGCGTTCTGTACCAATGAACGTATCGTTTTTTAAATGTTGGTACCGCAAACTGTACTTTAAAAAAAATAATGTAATGTAATGTAACGGTTAGTGCACGCCAACGCTAAACTTGCTTTGTATTGTACGTCGTAAACGTTTTCTGTTATGATAGTGATTGCTCTGCAGATTTGATGATCAAAAATGCACACTGAAATTCATAACTGCCCACTTTTTCCTGTTTGCAAGGGGGACTGCACTTTTTCTTTGAAATCTAGGTATGTGTGTAATATTTTAAGAACTAATTAATTTATATGAAACCAATATCATCGGACAGGTCTTGGTAAGATGATTTCAGTGATATAAGTATAATTTTCCTGTGATACATATTAAGAAAGTTATGATTTTTTTTACGTGTAATTTAATAATAATAATAAACACCTGCTCAGTGGCCTTGTGGTTGGGGTGTCCGCCCTGAAATTGGTAGGTTGTAAGTTCAAACCCCGGCCGAGTCATACCGAAGACTATACAAATGGGACCCATTACTTCCCTGCTTGGCACTCGACATCAAGGGTTGGAATTGGGGGTTAAATCACCAAAAAGAAATTCAAACTATGAACATAATAAAACAATCACTTACTGTACAATGTCTACTCTCAGTGGGATGCCGACTGATGGTATGTTCATATCTCCTCGTTAGGATGAAGAATTAATCATAATCCTCACACAGGTTAAAAAAAAGTGCCGCAAACAAGCGTCTTTTCGTGTAAGTTGAATGTCAAAGTTGACCAACCTTCCGGTTTATGGCCACGTCCTACTTTCCAGGTGAGAGGCATGATTTATAATCTAGAATTAACTTTCACCAACTCTGAGGCGGTGCAGCAGCTGTAGCTCAGTATGTCAATATGGCAGCATAAGCTATTTAGCTCTCTTCGAATGCAGCGCCGCTAAAATAGTTTGTATGCGTTAATGCTTATAATAACAATATCTGCAATATTTGGTTAATATTCAGGACATGAGATGTAAATAAAGTATTGTTGGCAGTTTTTGGATGTTTTTTTACAGGGCTTTAAGGGCGGAATAGTGTACTCCCATTAGCCGCATTGTTTGCCACCTTGTACTTTCCGTATTTTACAAATTAGAATACATGAAAAAAAAAAGAAAAACCGGGATTGCGAATGATAGGAAAAAATTTAAAAAAAAAGTGCAGTACCCCTTTAAGTGGGGCCGGGCCGTGAGGATTCATAAATAAATAACTATGTCCAATAAATACGCCAAAACTATTTTTCTATTGCCAATTGAACTTAGTTACTCTCAGCGGACCAGTTGGATAGGGACTAGATGGATCACTAACAGACAGATCATCTTGTATCATAAAGGAAGTTGGGTTGAATATGTCTGGTTTAGGTAAACTCCCAAACCAGTTTTTGAAAATGTAATTTCTCAACAGAAAGTACTCTGCAGTATTCAGGAAGCATGTGATATTTACGCAGGCCAGTGCTCCCACAAAAGGCATTAAAGTACTACCTTGGCCAGCAAGAAAATAAGCTTAAAACATGACCCAATCTCCATTGAGTTCTTCCAAAATGTGAGATTTGCAGTATTAGGGAGGCTGTGGTTGCTTCCTTCAACTGACCAAGAGACTGACTCACTGCATTGACAAAAAAGCTCATTGCGGTTGTTCAAAATAAGTTTGGCTTAAATATTTTTCAAATGCTCAATAATGACTTTTTTTTCTTACTTCTTCAAAAAGAAGAATGTTGGGGGAAAACATCAGTTTGTAACTTGGGTGCATAATTCTGCTGACTAATAGTTATTCATAATAGTTGTGCACATTTGGAAAGATAAAGCTCACTTGTCGACTCAGTTTTCCGGCAAAATATTATTTTTGCATTTGCTGACATCAATTGCGACAGCAAGCATAATGTCACACTTGCTTTGCGCTGCTCCTGTTGAACTTTCTCTTCTTAAAAGCCGCCACTGTCCTCTTAATATTTTCACATTATGTAGCTTGCGGTCCACGGGTATATCTGGGATATATTTAAGTTACGTCCACATTGCAAACATGCTGACAACGCACCAGACAATGGCGAGCGTCTTGTTTACATCCGGGTGCGGCAGCACTTTTTGGTAATCAAAGTATTTTTTTGGTAGTCAAGTTTCAGATACATCACTTGTCAATAGTGCGTAAATAGGCTATATATCAATTCATACTGTTAACGACCAGCTGGTGGTAATGTTTTATGTTCCTGTGGTGTGGATGTGATGTCAGTTATTCCCATGTTTGCAAACACACCGTCTGTGCCTGAAAGGTGGGTGGTAGAGAATTAGAAAGTGTTGTTGTGTGTCTGGCGGTGAAGCACGGACTCACGGAGACGAAAGTGTGTGTACGGGAGGTAAAACCTGTTGGAATTGTGCTGTTTGTTATCATAAGATTGGTAATAAAAGTTAAAAAATAGCGTCGGACGGTGTGTAATTTATTTTGGGGGCTACAATATATTATATTATTTTGTTTTCAAGTAAAAAAAACAACTTATTTTCAAGGTGTGGCGGTAATATAAATGCCGTGGCGGTCCGCTACATTCAATTACATTAAAGTAAAACCCTGTACACATAAAGTATATACCTAAGGGCTCGGCGATATAGCTGAAAACTGTACTATGATGTAAATGGTTTATATTGGTCGATATCGATGATTATTGATATTTTTATGACCCATCAGAAATGATAACCATGGGAAAACAATATTAATTTAAATTGTAATATTCCTCATATTATAATCCCCTCAGCAAAGGAAATGTCAACACAACCAAACCATTCTAAAGTCACATAGAACACTTATCAGTTACCTCTTAAAATGAAGGTGCAAAGATAAGGAATATGTAAGAAATGCCTAACAAAATTTAACAAATAGTGCAGAGTGTAAAAATGTGAATTATAGAGAAACCTGACAACTATTTTCTGCAGGTTTAGTGTCAGACAAGGGTGAGCGCGGCTAAGGTTGTGTGGTATTACCGGTCTTGGTGGGGACGAGTGCCTTGCAAGATTTACAGACCACATTGGTCTGACTACGTTCCATTTTTAGAAAATCCAAAAAACTGCCATACTGTCGAGGTGACTTTTTTCCTGTTTTAGCACCAATTTGCTCCCTGAAGCACTCAATTCTACTTTCTTTTGTCACTCCATGCAAAAAAACAAACTTGATAGTTGATACTGTTGATTGGCTGTTAGCCGAGTGTGTCACTTCCACGGATCGGTGATGACTTCCTGCATTGCTCTGTTACCAGAGAGTGAGTGCCTTTGTGCAAACGACCTTGCTTTGCAACTTCCGCTTTCTTCCGACGAAGAAGGGGGAAAAAAATGGTTGAACGTTTCAACGCACTCTGTATTGATATTGTATTGGTATCGTTTTATCGCCCAGTCCTAATATAGCTTACATCTGGTACTTCCTGCAGTTAAGTAAATACCCCACTGGTGCAACTGTATAAAGAAATATTGGTATCTGGATTGTCCTCATAAATTCCTTGCAGCTGTATAGGGATTACTATCAAATAAATCATACTGTATTGCGGTCACATCACATATTATATCATGTGTGTTAAAGCAGCTCATTCTTGTGACTTCTTGGCTCTCAGCGGTGTTTGCACTTTGTCAGTCAGCATCCGCTTCAAGGTCAAACAGCATGGTGGACAAACTGAAGCAGTGTAGCTTTAACATGTCCACTGATTTAAAATCACACTGGCCTATGAGAACTAGAGCAGGTGTCCTGGTTGAACGAACCAACTTCAAATGACTTGTACTGTTTTTCTACACTTGCGTTGAGGAAAAAAAACAAAAACATGGACCAGTCAACTGTGGCAGGCCTGAACACTTAGGGATTCATCTTTATGAGTAAACAATAATGAACAATGAGCTTCATGCACCTGTTTTGTTTATATGTACATATATACATTTTCCTCTTTTCATCAAAACTATCTGCCCATCTGTCTTCAAACGCTCACTGTGGATCTGATCTGATGTTTACTCTGTAATGGTTCAGGTTTCAAGACAATGTTTTCATCCGTCCTTGTCTGCGTTTGTTTTACAGATCACAGAGCTGTGCGGAGCCACTCGCCTGGGTCACTTCGGGCGCAGCCAATTCTACATTGCCCTGAAGCTCATTGCCATCGCCCAGTCGGGCCTGCCTCTTAGAGTGGAAAGTCTCAACTCAGGTACATTTGTTATAGTGGTTGTAGTTTGCAGTGGTGGATGTGTTTCCAATATTTACCTTCTTTAGTTACACCAGGAGGTAGACCAAGCCAGACACTTCTCAGTGCGCTGCAAACTACTGCAACTAAAACGGCCATAAAACATTACTGCTACTACGACAGTGTCAATCCAAACTTTGCATTATCTTTGTTAATGGATGCAGCTCATGTTTTGGATAATATTAACCTTTTGAGTGTATATAGCCTCTGGTTGCAGCAGTCCAACAAGTGACGTGTAACTTAACTCCACAGATGAGCGTTATGTTACACACACATACACAGACAGTTACATCAGTTAAATGTTGAGTTTTTTGTTTGTCGTTGATGTGTCAACTTAAAAGACATTAAGTACTTGCCCTGAAATATTGCAATAGGAACATCCTAAAATGACTTGTGACCTGTGGTTTATTTGATAATGTTTTTTTAAGATACAAAAAAGGCCCAGAGGTGCCTGTATATTATGCAATGTTGCTACAGACTTCATGTGATGATGTTCCTCTTATTGTGCCTAAAGGGGCTAAATTTCACAACAGACAAAAAGAGTTATGAAGGGACTTTCAGAAAGATGCTATGGTACGCATCGTTATTATTGGACCCCTCTAAGATTGTTTTGCCTTGAGCTAAAATAATCCCCTAATTGTTGGTGCTGTAATCGAGGAGAAGGAAATCTAAATCATTCCTTATGTTTTTTTATTATCTTTATAACGTCAGAATTTCTCACATTGGCCCGATGATTATTTGTCCAGTGTTCAATGGTGCACCTCTAACGTTGCTAAACAAATCATAAAAACTGGAAAAAGGAAGGACACCCGTCTGTTTACGAATGAGTGATGGAGATGGTAAAGGAGTCAGCTTTTGGAAGACTGTCTTATAAGCAAGTAGGATGTGATACCACTTTTTAATAAAAATTGAGAAATTATTTTGAATATTTGGGAGCTGCTATTATGGGGTGATGGTAGATAAAAAATAAAAATAAATAAAAAAATCGATTCACACAGGGTTTCCCCAGCTTGCCAATAAACTGTGGCGGTGGGGGTGTGGTCAATATGATGTCAATATACATTTTGCATAATCAGCGTTGATGCATATTTAAAAAAAAAAAAAGGCTAAAAAAACAAATGTTATTTATTAGTATTAATATATTTGTTATCGTTTTGCGCTATTTTTCACATCTTGCTGCTTATTGTGCAATGTACTTTGTTGAGAATTTTTCAAGTTTCGTGAGACTTATCCAATTCTTTTAGTGCCTTTTTTTTGTTTTTAAACGTCTAGCAACAAATCTAGCATCTTTTTCTGGTGGTGTTGGAGACCAGTGGCGGCTGCTGGACTGTCGAGTACAGACATGTGAAATTTCCGCGAAAACGCGGAAATCCTTGAAAGAGCATTAGTGTCTTCTTAATATTTGCATTAAAAAAAGAGAATGACGCATGTGTTTGTTTGCAGTCAAGGACCTCCCACTACCCAGGTTTGTGGTTGGGAAGAACGAGGCAGAGGCGAGACATGTGGCGCTGTATCAAGACCCGGACAGCCAGGGTTTGTACCCTGCCTCTGCCACCGCATTAATACCTCGACCTCCAGGCAGGGGTCACCAAAACAAGAAGGTCCCCCCTTCAGCCAGCACCCATCCTGTGCATGAGACCATTCAGCAGATGGCCCCCAGCATAGAAACACAGGTGTGTTATGTGTAGCAGCTGTTTCGTCATCCTCCGCTTTGATTTTTTTTTTTTAGCCACCTGAAGTAAACAAAAGACAGAGCTACACTAAGGAATACGCTGTAATGATGTCTTCTTGTGACTTGTATCTTTTAGCAGACAGAACCGACATCCCCTGTAGTCTCCCCTCACCAGTCCCCACCTACCTCCCCTCCTTCGTGGAGAAAACACAAGCGGCAGCCCAGTGGTGGAAATGCAGACAGACCACCAGCGGTGGCAACAACAGGAGCTGTGTGGACGCAGTTCCGGGATCCACAAGCTGGTAATACAACCAAAGAATAAAATAACCTTGACAAAAAAAAAAAGGTCTGAGGTATAAATACCCCTTACTATGTGTAATGCAATTGATGTGCCCAGCTCCAGTGTCAGGTGATGGGGTATGGCCGTCAAACTCACCTCCTCTGCCAGGACAGGAAAGTTGGGTCAGTTTCACAGCTGACACGCCGCCATCCAGCACGATCCCGGCAGTGCACCCCTCCTCAGTACAGGTGGGAAAGCATTACCATGGTGTTGTCGGGATCATATAACTATTAACAAGTCAAATACAGTGGTAACTTAGTTTTTGTTAGTAATCTGTTCCAAGGGGTTAGATGAAAACTGAATGCATTTTTCCTATAAAGAATATTGCAAATCCTAGTAACACAAAACACATCTTATAGAGAAGGCAGTAATGCTATTTTATCCGTAGAAAACAATGAAGAATACGTAAAATTGTGTTGGGGAAGACAGGCGATAAACGGAGAGGAGAGAGCCACACAAATAGTCAATAGTGATTCTTATTTTGTTGAGCAAAGTCCGGAACTTGGAACTTGTACGAATGGGGGGGTTATTTTTTATAAAAAAGCACAGAAACTGTCTGAAAGTATTTTCGCTTAAGTTTGTTTGAATGCCTCATCTCAAAGGAGTGCATGGTCAGTGAAGGGAGCACAGTTCTTGTTACACCGTGCTCCAACACCTAGTAACGAGACCGGAGTTGTTCACTTTTTTTTGTGTACGTTCTATGAACAAATTAAACCATACATATACTAAGGATGATTAAACGCTTCCCTTGCCACTATCTGTGTATAATGTCCCAATTCTAAAAGAACCATTATCCATTCTTCACAGAAACTTGATTCACCAACGTGAGGAATTGTTTGTTTGAGTATGCATGAAATAAAAAGCTGACTAGTTTGTTGCGGCAATTTTGGGCCGTACGATAAATGAAATGGGCTTACGAAAACCATATCACACAAAAAATGGCGTTCACGAAAACCGAGGTGCCATTGTAAAAACGTATCACTAGAATCAAAACAAAAAGTCCAAAATGATTAAAAAACGTTTTATGTCGTGTTCTGCAGGAAAGCACAACGGTACGAACAGTGGCCTCAGCAGCAGCGACCAATGAGCTCCAGCGACAGTCAAGCGGTTACGATGATCCATGGAAGATCACGGATGAACAGAGGCAGTATTATATCAACCAGTTCAAAACCATCCAGCCCGATCTCATTGGATTTATACCTGGTAGGGAAAAAAAGGAAAGCACAAACTGCTGTAAAACATTGAAACAATTCCTCTCTGTTCCTATGTTTCCGAAGGTTCAGCAGCGAAAGAGTTCTTCACCAAATCCAAACTGCCCATTTTAGAGTTGTCACACATTTGGTGAGTCTACAATGTTTCACTGCAAATTGATTTGTACTGCCTATAATCACAGCTTACAATTACTACCAAAATAAATGATCTACTGTTCCGGTATAGTAAATAGGGAGTTAGACACGCCGCTGTCTGACAATTTGTTAACAGTGTATCGTCACAGCGAGATTGAATTGGAAAGGACACATGATGTACTTTCCTCAAACAAAGCTTTTCTTGTAGTATACAGAAAAAACTTGTCGGGTGCTCTCCGTTGCTGCAATTTGTTAAGCATATCAGATTCTTTGTTGTGGTAGTAGTCCTACACTTTTTGCTAGTATTATTTCACTCTACGCAGCTAGTGTCATTTTGACGACATATTATGGTACTGTGGAAACAAAAGCCAATAGTGATTTTACGTCATTAGAATACACCCATGTGATTTACCCATTGTTTGGACTACCTAATTGCAATTGTATCAGTAATAAGCATCTTAAAGGGGACCTACACTTTTTTTAAATTAGATGGCACCCCCCCTCTCCTCCGACGACACTGCTCCAGTCCTCAGTCCGCATGAAGTAAGACTCACCTTGCGTAACATCAACTCAAGGAAAGCAGTCGAACCTGATGGCGTTAAGGGCCGTGGGCTTAAACACTGCGCGGATGAACTGACATATGTCTTTGCTTCCATTTTCAATTTGTCACATCCTAGGTCCGTGCCTGCTTTAAAGCAGCCACAATAATTCCCATCCCCAAACGGGGCAACATCTCATGTCTAAATGATTGCAGACCTGGAGCACTCACCTCTATACCTGCCAAATGCATGGAGAGGCTGATAATGAAACACATATAAAAGGCAATACCACCATCACTTGATCTATATCAGTTTGCATACCGGGAGAACCGATCGACCGAAGACACCATTGCTTTAGTACTCCATAGACTCTTGGAACATCTTGAGCTGAAAAACACCTAGACACGGCTGCTCTTTATCGATTTCAGTTCAGCATTTAATACAATAAGGCCAAA
This sequence comes from Nerophis lumbriciformis, assembly GCF_033978685.3. NCBI lineage: Eukaryota > Metazoa > Chordata > Actinopteri > Syngnathiformes > Syngnathidae > Nerophis > Nerophis lumbriciformis. The sequence goes on from NC_084573.2 coordinate 22,999,712, forward strand.
CAGACTCAGATCTAAGCTTCACAACCTTGGTCTGAACACCATCCTCTGTAACTGGATTTTGGACTTTCTAACTACTGTATTTTTCGGATTATAAATCGCTCCGGAGTATACGTCGCACTGGCCGAAAATGCATAATAAAGAAGGAAAAAAACATATATACGTCGCACTCGAGTATAAGTCGCATTTTTGGGGGAAATTTATTTGATAAAACCCAACACCAAGAATAGACATTTGAAAGGCAATTTAAAATAAATAAAGAATAGTGAACAGGCTGAATAAGTGTACGTCATGTGACGCATAAATAACCAACTGAGAATGTGCCTGTTTTGTTAACGTAACATATTATGGTAAGAGTCATTCAAATAACTATAACATATAGAACATGCTATACGTTTACCAAACAATCTGTCACTCCTGATCGCTAAATCCGATTAAATCTTCTCCCTCGTTGTCGCTCCTGGAATGCGCCGCTAGCGTCCTTTCTTTCTGCTGCTCGATCGCCGTTTTCTGCTGCGTATTTCACTACGTCCAGCTTGTAATCTGCAGTATATGATTTCCTTTTCGGTGCCATTTTTGTTCAGCCTTCTCAGTTTTTTTTTAAATGATCTATTTTAATAGCTACGGCAGTAGCATATAGCAGTTAGCATCCCATGACCCACAATGCACTTCTGCCATGACCCTCCCCCGCCAAATTCTTATTGGTTGACGTGTGTGTGACGATTGCTGACATTTGCTTCGTCTCTTCCGTGAATTAAATAAATAATATTACTTGATATTTTACGGTAATGTGTTAATAATTTCACACATAAGTCGCTCCGGAGTATATGTCGCACCCACGGCCAAACTATGAAAAAAACTGCGACTTATAATCCGAAAAATACGGTAATCGCACATAGTATGTGAAAATGAGCAAGCACATATCTGCCACGCTCACTATCAACGCCAGAGCCCCACAGAGCTGTGTGCTAAGCCCTGTGCTCTTCACCCTCCTCACATATGACTGCATAGCCTCTTCAGCATCCAACCTTACTGTCAAATATGCCGACGACACCACGGTGCTGGGGCTCATCAGCAACAACGCAGTTTCTATGCCGGTAGACTAAGCTCCAACAAAATCGTGTTGACATGTATGACTTGTGTTATTATGGTAATGACAATAAAGGAATTGATTGATTGATGCCTATCGTTTACAATCATTATGAGACATATGACGACAGATGTATTTTTTTTAATGCGTTCTAACTCGTAAATAAAAGTCCAGTTACAACAGAGCCATTGTGAGGTCCTCTATTCCGCTCATAAAACATAATAAACAACCATTCCAAAACCGGCAACAATACTCCATTTAAATTTCGTGACTAGAATATTAACCAAGTATTGGTGATATTGTTTTTATAAGTTTTAATGCACACAAACTATTTATAGCGACGCCTTTATCCCAAGCTTGTGTGCCTATGTGCCTAACAGCTACTTTCTTGCTTCCCTGCTCGTGTAAGTTTATTGTCGATTATAAATCATGCCTCTCGCTTGGATAGTAGAAGGATGATAATGTAATCCGACAACTTGTTGCACTTTGACAGGCAGTTTAGACACGGAAATGGCGAAAAACGACACAAAAAGATGCTTGGTTTCACCCCCCTTTTGCCTGTGATGATTATGAGTCATTCTTCATCTAAATGGGAATATAATAGGATTCTATTGGTATGACAGCAGATATTGTACAGTATGTGATGTTTTACGTACTCAGTGGCCTAGTGGTTAGAGTGTCCGCCCTGAAATCGGTAGGTTGTGAGTTCAAACCCCGGCCGAGTCATACCAAAGACTATAATAAATGATAAATGGGTTGTACTTGTATAGCGCTTTTCTACCTTCAAGGTACTCAATGCGCTTTGACACTACTTCCACATTTACCCATTCACACACACATTCACACACTGATGGCGGGAGCTGCCATGCAAGGCGCTAACCAGCACCCATCAGGAGCAAGGGTGAAGTGTCTTGCTCAGGACACAACGGACATGACAAGGTTGGTACTAGGTGGGGATTGAACCAGGGACCCTCAGGTCGCGCACGGCCACTCTTCCACTGCGCCACGCCAATGGGACCATTACCTCCCTGCTTGGCACTCAGCATCAAGGGTTGGAATTGGGGTTTAAATCACCAAAAATGATTCCTGGGCATGGCCACCGCTGCTGCCCACTGCTCCCCTCACCTCCCAGGGGGTGAACAAGGGGATAGGTCAAATGCAGAGGAAAAATTTCACCACACAGAGTGTGTGTGTGACAATCATTGGTACTTTAACTTTAACTTATCATACGTTTGTTGTGTATCACAAAGTCTGCAGTGAGTTTGAATCAGTGATGTAGTTGGGAAAAAAAAGCAAAAGTTGTGATGCGTTATTTAAATTAGTGCACCGCTTATTCCTATAATGATCAAAATACGAAAATATTAAAGGTTATTTTGAATGTGCTTGTTACTACATTATACATATGTCTACAGCATTTTTTTAAAACCTCAATGGAGGTGCTTGGATGTTATTTTAAGGGCTATATAAGCAGGATAGTGCGGCTCTTATAGACTCCATTGTAAGCTGAGTTTTCATCGCGTTTATTTAGTATTTGCAATGCATCAAAAACAAACATGTGTTCTTCTTTTACACAAAGATTGTGAATGATAGGCAACATTCCAAAAAAAGTGCAGTTCCCTTTTAACTTTTTAGTGAAAAGTCCATCAACACTATAGATTTTGGAATCAACCACTAGGTCAAAGAAACAAAATGTGTGTCAAATAACTTGTTTTTTTCCCGCTGTGTCTTCAGGGAGCTTTCCGACTTTGACAAAGATGGAGCGCTAACTCTTGATGAATTTTGTGCTGCCTTCCACCTGGTGGTAGCCAGGAAGAACGGCTATGACCTCCCCGAGAAGCTGCCGGAGAGCTTGATGCCAAAGCTGATTGACCTAGATGACTCAGCAGGTTGGCAAAATCATGCTTTGTACTTGAATTGTTTTCCCTCTCTTCTCGACACCAAACTTCAACTGTTCAGTTTGTGCTGTACACATTCCATTCTTTAGTATTGGCTATTTTTGATACTAATCACACAGTTATACACGTCCTCTGTGTCAGAGCCTTTTTTGTTGTAAGCTATTTGGAAAACTGATCACAGCTGTATTGAGTTAAGCCGTGTCTTATTTGTGGTCTGCAGAAGTCCCAGAGCCGAGCGATGACGTCAGTTTCTCGGCCTCCCCTGCAGAAGTGACGCCCAACAAATCTCCCTCCATGCCCTCGCTTAACCAGGCCTGGCCAGAGATGAACCAGAGCAATGAGGTTCCTACATTCACACAACACACATGAAGAAGTACATTTGAGTCACCTCATTTTTCCGGGTTCATTTTAACCTTCCATTGATTGGCATTGAATCTGGGTTGTTGGTATGATCTGTGATTATTAGGCGCTTCCTTTTCTGCTATGATTGGTGGTGGCCTGTTGTTTCTCAAAGTCAGTTGTGCCGCTATATGGTTTTGCCTCTATGCCTGCTGATGAGCTCACTTTGTGTCTGGATGACTGATGATGCCACAGCCTTGCTAGTGCCTTGGACTGATGATGATGAATGTGTGATTTCACTGCACTGGCTGACTGACTTTTTTTTTTTTCTTCTTCTCACTGTGCGTCTGTCTCCTTGCAGCAATGGGAGACGTTTAGCGAGCGCTCCTCCAGCTCACAAACTCTGACCCAATTTGACTCTAACATTGCACCAGCTGACCCTGTAAGTCGATCACTTAGCATGCATGATTTCACCATTAATGGAACAGATATTAACCCACCCTGAACATTTCTGCATTGTTCTCTGTCTCCCTTTACTTATCTGCCTATGCCTGGGCATGAGGTTCTTTCAAACGGCACTGAGCAGTGTTCGGATATTAGCTTTTATGGGAAGCCTTTTTTTCCTACTGTCACAGCCATCACTTAAGACTAACCTTTCTATACGTTAGGAATCCCACATGGTTTGGCACAACACAGAGCGAACTTGAACACAGGAAAAGTATGTAATTATATATGAAATTCAATTTAGTTCCAATTTGGAACATCACCGAATTGTATTGATAACCATCTTCTCTGAGAGGTTCATGCATTGACGTAATGATATGCCATGCGCTTCCCCCAACCCCTTTTGACAATTTTGACTCCTCTTCGTTGTACTGCAGGACACGGCTATCGTCCACCCGGTTCCCATCCGGATGACCCCCAGTAAGATCCACATGCAGGAGATGGAACTAAAGAGAACTGGCAGTGGTGAGACACTAGTTGTTAGCATTTATGCAAGATTTTCCATTGATATCTGCCTCTTTGATTCATTTAATGTGGAAAGATGTGATATTATGTCATACATTGATTTGCAACGTCCCCAAAAGGACCATAATAGTGTTTTCTGAATAATACTTGAAGCAAGCAAAATCTATTTGCCTCCATTCCTAATTTCCCAATCCATAGAACACAACCACCCAACCAGTCCACTGTTGGCCAAACCACCAGAAGTATCTGAAGAAGCCAAAGTACCCGCTACCATGAAGTTTGTACCCGCAAATGCTGTAGGTCAGTAAATAACGACATCACAGCATCCCATGATAAATATTATTTGTTGTGCAATAAAAAACATTTAAGCAATTGTGGTTCAGTAGAGTCTCTGTCTGTGGGATTCATGATAGGAGCACAGACTTCCATCCATCCATTTACTACCGCTTGTCCCGTTCGGGGTCGCGGGGGTGCTGGAGCCTATCTCAGCTTGACTATTACAAAAGATGAGGGGGTTCCTATCACAAATTCACATTAATAAAGGGTTATTCTAGTGACATGACATATTAAGTCATATTTAATGGTATGTACTGTAATATAGCCTGACCATTATTATGTGGTAAAGCTGTTTTTATTTCCATAAAGGTGATGGTTACAGCAGTTCGGACTCCTTTGCCTCAGACCAGGAGCCAACTGCAAGACAAAGGTAAATATTACCACTATTCTTTTTATCTCTTTGTCAAATCTCATCAAATCAGCTAGTGGTTTGTTGTGTAGAATACATGTAATACATGTTGTTCCTTTCAGGTCCCAAAGAGATTCTGCCTCAATATGACATTTAGTCTTGTTTCAGTAATTATTTTAATGTTAGTTGTTTAAGTGGTGAAGGTTTGGGCTCTCTGAAGGCTCCTATTTAATGTCCATGTTCAGGTCTCAGTCGAGCGCATCTCCCGAGGCTCTTAAAGTTGTGGCCCCGCCTCCCCCTCCTCCCCGCCCTCACCCCTCGCACTCCCGGTCCTCATCTCTGGACATGAATCGCACCTTCGCCGCGACCTCTGCCGCAGGACAGCAGGCGTCTACTGCTATAGCTTTCCCGCCTGCAGTGCCTCCCCGACCGCTTCCCACACAGGTGAGACAAAAAACAAAATCAGCCCCACTTATTCACACAGAAACACAGACCTTTCACTTGCTTCGTCTCTCCAAAGTCATCATTACCGCACGCGGGTCAGCGCACCGAGGCTGAGGGTGCACCAGGAGCAGGGACGACGCTCACAGCTACGTCTCCCCAGCAGATTCCCCAACAACCCAATTTTGCAGACTTCAGTCATTTTCAGGCCTTTGCTTCATCTGAGCAGCCTTCCAGTCTGCCAGAGGCCGACAAGCACAGTGATCCTGGACAGGTAAGTGCTTGTGTGCCATCCCTAACTGATGCTATGTACTGTATTGATCAGAGTATAAGATTCAGATTATTTTTATTTGAACATATACACAGTTTCAAAATGATGCGTCACATTTTTACATTTTCATTACAACGTGTTCAAAAAGGAGTAGGTCAAGATGACCCTAAATGTAAGACAACTCATTCTCAGGACCTGTTTGTGTGACAGAAAGAAAAGCTCTGACAAGCTTGGGGAGAGGTTCTTTTGTCCCCCACCTGATGGTTTACTTTTATATTGTAAATCTTGAGACCTTCTTTTTTTTCGAGGGAGTGAATATCGCTGTCTAGTTGGGTCAATACAGTAATAAGCATTTTATGTTAAAGGGGAACTGGACTTTTGGGGAATTTCACAATCATTAAAGACATGACGGATGTATTTTTCTTTTAATGCATTCTAACTTGTTAATAAACATAAATAAAAGGGAGGTCCTCAATTCCGCCCATAAAACAAAATAAAATAACATCCAAAAACCGCCAAAATTACTCCATTTACATTTTGTGACTTGAATATTAACCAAGTATTTGTGATATTGTTATTTTAGGCGCTGACACAGACAAATTTTTCAAAGCAGCGCCGTAATTACAAGCTTCCTTGCCAATGTAGACATGATCAACTGATCAGCTGCTTCCTCGTTTCCTTGCTCGTCAAACTTTATGGTAGATTTAAATCATGTCTCTGACCTGGATAGTAGAAGGATGAGGACATATTCCGACAAGTTGGTACACTTTGACAGCCAATTTAGACCCAGGAATGGCGAGAACGACACGAAAAGACGCTTGGTTTCACCCCCGTTTCTTCGCGAGGATTATGAGTCATTCTTCATCTAAACGGGAATATATTAGCATTCTAGCAGTTGGCATCATAATGACAGCAGACATTATACAGTAAGTGATGTTTTATCATGTTTGTTGGCTCAAAAAGTCTGCAGTGAGTAATACAACAAATGTTGCGATGCGTTTTTGAAATTAATGCGCTGCGTATGCTTAAAATGAGCAAAATACTTAAATATAAAATGTTATTCATGTGCCCTTTCTTACATTACACATACACTTACATCATGTATATAAAGGTGTTTGGATGTTTTTTTAAGGCATTTATAGGCAGAATAGAGCGGTTCCCATAGGCTCCATTGTGAGCTTACTTTTGATTGCATTTATTTAATATTTAGAATGCAACTGAACTGTTTGGTTTGTCTTAGAAGATGTTTCGCCTCTCATTCGAGTACCGGTAGGCTTCATCAGTTCATGCTCAAAAATTTAGATTGGTCACATCTAGTCTAGCAGCTGGTGCCAATGCCTCAGTAAGCTTCATCAGTTCATGCTCATAGTATTAGATTGGTCAGATCTAGTCTTAGACTTAGATTGATCAGATCTAGTATAGCGGCTGCTGCCAAAATTTCAAAACCAAAACCCTAAGATTACAATGACCTGGATGAATGAGAGCATTCATAGACAATATTTAGAATGCATTAAAAAAAACACATCCGTCGTCTTGTCTTTCATAATGACTGAACGACAGGCAAAATTCCCAAAAAGTGCAGTTCCCTTTAAGGACTGAGTTTGACATGTTTCTTGGTCTTTTGCAGAGCGACAAGCCATCAGAAGGAGCAGGTCCTTTGCGGACAGTCAAGAGTGACGGCCAGGCTGATGAAAGACCTTCCACCGTCGTCAACTCGGTATGTCACCGCTGTGACATTTTTTTTTTTACTGTGCCAATCCATCATTAACATCCTTTACAGCTTAAAGACACATGTTGTTTGATGTTTGTTTTATTATCACACCCAGACCAAGGGTTCATCCGGCTCGTTTGCCCCTCCCCCTAAGCCTATACGTCGTAGATTGAAGTCTGAGGATGAGTTGCGGCCTGAGGACGAGCAGCCTGGGCCACAGAAGTCAAATGTCATAGCTGCTGTTCTGGCCACTCAGCCGTCGATTCCCAGGTATGGTAATGGTTATGGTCTTAGTTTATTTTAAACATGCATGCAGCATGTCAGAAAAGGAGTAGGAAGAAATGTAAATTGTGAAAGTAAGGAAAAAGGTCTGTAGTCTGTAAACTGGTGCTTGTTTCCAGTTTTATAAATCGGTACAACTTGTGTTATTTTCATTTTGTTTGGGAATTTGCCTGTTTGAAATGATAAGTTGCTGATATACTGTACGTTAAAGGTTCTAAAATCTCTTTGATAACTTGTATTGTTTCCATATAATTTCTGTTGATGTAGTCAAAACCTTTTAAAATACAGTGTATCTGTGGAGTCTTAACAATTCTTAATTCCAATCGGATCTCAATAGGGAACTGCACTTTTTTTTGTTGGAATTTTGTTAATTATTCACAATCTTTTTTGGGGGGGATGTGCACGTGACATAAGGAGGAGGACCAATACGTTTTGCGTACGCAATCTACGTGATGCGAGAGTATATTTCAGTCTTTAGCTAAATATACATATACATAGATACATTCATACACACACGAGTGCATTACTTTTTTAAGTGGCATTTCAAAGGGCATTAAAAAGCGTGTCTATGAATGTTCTCATTCATCCAGGTCATTGTAATCTCAGGGCATTCAATCGATCGCCACTGGACTATTTGGTTTGTCTTAGAAGATGTTTTGCCTCTCATCTGAGCAGGCTTCATCAGTTCATGCTCATAGACTTAGATTGGTCGGATCTAGTCTTAGACTTACATTGGTCGGATCTAGTCTTAGACTTAGACTTAGGTCGGATCTAGTCTAGCGACTGGTGCCAATACCTCAGTATGCTTCATCAGTTCATGACCATAGACTTAAATTGGTCATATCTAGTCTATTGGTCAGCTGATGAAGCCTACTGAAGTATTGGCACCAGCCGCTAGACTATATCTGACCAATCTAAATCTATGAGCAGTGAACTGATGAAGCTTACTCAGATGAGAGGCGAAACGTCTTCTAAGACAAACCAAACAGTCCAGTTGCGATCGATTGAATGCCCTGAGATGTCACTAAAAAGCATTAACTTAGATGTGCTGAAACCTGGAAAAAACCCTGGTGAATAAATTCTTAGACAGTAGTTACAATTAATTCTGGGCCTCTTATTTTCCTTCATGTCTTCGTACTTCTTAGTCAGTATAGATGTAAAATGTAGTCTTAAATTGTATTCAGTATGGTCTTAAAAGCCATAAAGATTGACTCTTTGAAACCTGCATAGACCCTGAAAATGGTTGTGGAATATGTTTGTTTAATGTGTATTTGTGTGTGTTAACAGGTCAGTAGGAAAGGATAAAAAGGCAATACAAGCGTCAATTAGAAGAAACAAGGAGACCAATACTGTGTTGGCACGACTAAACAGTGAACTGCAACAACAGCTGAAGGTACTAGAAACTCTCACACACACTCTAATTTGTGCAACCGCTAATAAATATACTCAAATAGCATACAAGTGCAAACCTTTGATTAAAATCTCATGATAGGCAAAGCCATACTATTCCACTCCGTGTCTTTAGGTCCTTTGCCATCTGTTGTTCGTCACTGCATCACTTGTCTCCAATGCAAGTGGATTTTAACAGCAAAAACATTATTGTATCCATACCTGTATTTTTCTATTTCTTATAAACAGTAGTGTGGTGTTTGTATAATCCTGCTAACAAATCAATAAATGTTGATCTCTCCTGTCCTGTCATTTCCCAGGACCTGCTTGAAGAGAGGATATCGTTGGAGGTGCAGCTGGAGCAGCTCAGACCTTTCTCTCATCTTTAACCGACACCCCTGAGGTGCTTGTAGTTTCTCCAAAGAAAAGGCTGTGTCCATGATGGGACCTTGCCCTGAACCCCCCGTTTACTTTCCCTGCCTCCCATCCGCAGTGTGCACCGTGTTTACAAACCCACCCTTAACCGGTGGGAAGAACCGGCAGCACAGTGTGGACATATTGCGGGACAGGAAAAGACAACATGGCGGGGGCTGTATTCTTCAAGGTGGCACTTTTCGATGTCTAAAGAGAGATGACCGACAGCTTAGAGGGGAGGCAGTGTTGGACATTTGGCTGTGGCTCTGAGTTCAGTCTGAAGACAACTGCTAGTGAATGACTGTGTGTTTGTGTGTTTTTGTGTCGTGACCGGAGGGAAGCACCAGTGTTGTCGGTAACAAAACAAGACCACACCAAACTCTTAAGTCAAATCCCTCTTTTTTGGGAGTTACATAACGTCCTGTAAAAAATGCACAAAACTGGACATATCTAACCACAATCGATAAAAACAAAATCACACCAGGTCCTTGCTTTTACCACTAAAGAGCCGGTCTTGGTCTAATTAGAGTTTGGTGTGGTTAAACAGTCTCTGGAAAAGAGATTGAGCGGAAATGTTGTTTGAAGTGTGTGAGCTCTCCTGTAAGAAGTCGCCTTCCTTGTCGTCATTACCCCCACCAAAAGTGTGTGCGTGTGTGTGTGAGTGGCTTCCGACTAATGCCAAATGACTGAACTATCACTCTGCTGTCTCACTTCTACTTGTTTCCCTTCATACTTCCTTCCCCCGCTATCCAACAGAACGAGATCACCCTTTTCTTTTAAGCCTCTTGAACGCAGCTTTACGCTCCAATCTCCTTTTATGGAAAGGACGTTTTTAAGTGTGTTCCAGCTACAGGTGACGGCACTTATGAAGGAACGTGTTGCCGATCGGCACACACAAACACACACACCTGCGCAGATCCAGAGTTGAACTTTCCAATCACACGTCGGGACTGTGGTCACTATGCAAGTACGGGGGCGATACATCTCCACAGCTGGGCTCTAAAAAGTAGCAACTGTATCTTTTTTTTTGTGTCTTTGATCTTCCAGATACACAATCTACTGTATATGCTTCAAGAGGGTAGCCGTTACACATCAGTGTTTCTTTTCATTAGGACACTTGATCCTAAATCTGTAATCTTAAGAACGTCACCAGAACCGGAATGACCCAACTGCACTTTGAACCTCTCTTTAATTGTCTTTCCGTCAAAAGTAAAAATCCTTCAACATGAACAACTCACCTGGAAAGATTAAGGTCTTTGTGACATCCCAAAACAGCCTCTCTGGTTCGGTTAGTACCTCATTTTATTATTCCTATCTGTTTGTGAATGGCCTTACTCTTAACTCCTCTTCCTGCCTGGAGTTGAGGTTTCCATGGTGACCGACAGACCACCTTCTTGTTGCATCACGGCTCGCCTTCTTTTTGTGTCTTCTTCTGTTGAGGATGATTATGTATTCGGGTCTGTCTCTGTATGTATGTATGTATGTGTGTGTGTTACAATGTTGCCAGGTCTGGATCTAATACCTGTTAGAAACCCACATGGGCTGGATTAGCGTTTGTTCGCTCCCAAATGGCAATCCAGGCAGAAGCAATCCAAACAAACAGAATCTTTGATGGGATTATGAATGCTTTTTTGTGTTGAATATGACACACCCTTTTTTGGACTCGTGTAAATTTGCATTAAATGCTGACTAACAGCGAAATAATATTCTATTTAATTCCTTCTCTCTTGGCTGTGGGATCCTAGATGTTTAAACTGCATGGATGTACTGTATCTCTGCAGAGTCGACTAGCAGCTGTGTGATTTTTACACAAAAATAAAACGGCACAATATTTTAACAAGTGTTCTCCGCTATCTTGACTGTGTGGGCTCATGCTTGCTTTACTTAGCCTTGGAAATGAAATGTGGTATATCTTCCATTTTTGTTTTAGGGCTACTTTTTGTAGAATTTTTTTTTAACTTTGGCAAAAAAATATCCACAAACGTCCACATCAGAGGACGCTGATAAGTGACCTACTATAGTATAATGACGACAATGCTCAGTATTGTTTGACTCTTGCTGACAGTATCAATCAAAACTTGGCATTATTACCGTATCTTATGACACATTTTGTCCTGTTTACTCTCGGAAAAAAAGTGGTTATTATATAACTGGGTCCAAGTGTTATCTTGGACCTAAAATGTCTTGTAACAAAGTCTGTGAGTGATGATTTAAATGTTCATTACTTTAATGTTGAATGTTAATTTTGTAACAATTGTACTATATTTTAAATAGTTGTTTCCAGTTTTTCCAGTTTCCAGTTCAAAGGTAAACACAATTATTTTGTACAAGTAATAACAAGGACAATAACAAACAATATGGTTTTAGGAATGTTTTATTCTCTGCAGTGCTTTATTATTGCTAAGGTGTATCTCAAAGGTGGGCAAAGCAATACAGAACAGTTAATAATTGCCTTCCTCTAAATCTGTCAGTGTTTGCAAGACTATTACAACAAACTGGCATTCGTGTTGTAAGTCAAGCAGGTCTACTTGTAGTGTATACTAGCCATGTCAGCTTAAAGTTGCTGCAGACAATTCTCTACTAAATATTTTCTCTTCCAGCAGGACAATATCTAAATGCGCCTTTTGATGTTAAACTTGGTAGAAGCAGGACGTGAGAGGACATACAGCGGATGGTGAGCTGCAGCGAGATGTGCATCATTTTCAGGTGTGTTTAGATCGAGCAGAATCGTGCACAAATCCACCTTTATTTGGCAATGCTGGGGGAAAAAAATACAGATTTAAGTCAGAAGCCAGTTTTTTAATCCTTTAAAAAAACCCTATTGAAATTGGTACAGCAGCTTGAGGGAAAAAATGCTTAGATCAGTGGTTGTCAAACTTTTTTCACCAACTACCACCTCAATAAATACTGGGTTCTCTAAGTACCACCATAATGACCAAAACTTAAATACAGTAGCGTAGTAGGTCTAAGTATTCATTACAAACAAAACAAGATTAATTAAGTGATCCTTTGGCGTACCACTAGTGGCATAGCCGAGAGTATGGCCAACTAAACGAGAGGCGCCATCTTTGCTAACAATGACATATGCGGCTATGCTCGTAAGCATGCAATTGCAGTCTTTCGACTTTAGTTTTTACATCAACCAAAATAAGTCTAAATAAAGTTCTGAACATAATCCAGTTCATAAATGTACAATAAAACAAAACTTTATTGCAGGGGTCGGGAACCTTTTTGGCTGAGAGAGCCATGAAAGCCAAATATTTTAAAATGTATTTTTGTATATTTTTTAACCCTGAATACAACTAAATGCGTGCATTTTTAAGTAACACCAACATTTTTGGAGTATTATAAGTCATGGATTAAAATGCATGAGAATGTTTTATATTTTTAACGTTATTTTTAACACTGTGATTACCAGCGGAATTATTCATTACTTATCATGTTAACCACTGTCAGCTAAGATTTATATGAGAGCCAGATGCAGTTAACCTGACTCTCGCCAGATCCTTGTAGTTCGCTGAGCTCCACACAAGGATCTGGGCTCGAGGGCATTGCAAACTCCTTCAAGATAGCAAAAAATAATGAACCAATCTGGATCGCCGGGCGGGATTTCATAGAAGTGACGTAGCGCTGAAGCGACTGTTTGATTCAAACAACAATGGCGGCACGCACCAAGGAGTCGTGTGCTGCCCTTGATTCTGCTATTGCAACTGTTTTGCGACATCAATCCTCTACTGACAATGCTGCGTTGTTTCAGTAAAAGTTATCTAACTTTTCGCTCTGTCGTTATCCAATATGTCGGCTGTTTTGTATTGGATTTCCCAGTGTCGCTCTCATCAGCGTCACGGGTTGATTTCGATGTGAGTGGTTGAAGTAGCACGTCATTCAAGATAACGGATAAGTGGTTTATCCAATCACATACAATGATTTTTTTACAAGGCCCCCTATCCTTGTATGTAGCTCAGTGAACTACAAGGATCTGGCGATAGTCAGGTTAAGATGCAGTCATCAAAAGAGCCACAGTTAAAGTACCACTGATTGTCACACACTCACTAGGTGTGGCGAATTTAGCCTCTGCATTTGACCCATCCCCTTGTTCCACCCCCTGGGAGGTGAGGGGAGCAATGAGCAGCAGCGGTGGCCGTGCTCGGGAATCATTTTTGGTGATTTAACCCCTCAATTCCAACCCTTGATGCTGAGTGCCAAGCAGGGAGGTAATGGGCCCATTTTTTTAGTCTTGCCTCTACATTCGTGCAGTGTAAAGTCACCAGCTGGCTCTCTAATATGCCCCCGCCAGCGCAATGTACGTCGGAAAATACACAACAACCAAAAATAAACGTATTACCCTAATTTGGTTAAAATCCTCATCAACTTTGGGCCGACAACTCGACGAGTCTCAAAAATCAATTTGCGAATCGAACAATTTAAAAGATGTTTGGCAGACTCAGATAAATGTACAATTTATACTTTAACATGGATTCCTATTAAGTTTTAATCACAGTCTCAAGACAAGCCACGCCTCAGTGGGCAGCAGCTTTTAAGCTCCCTCCTGCTACAAACTTTTTTTTGGCAAGATTAGATAATCCTCCAAAACTGAAATCAACATGTGTTCGCAAGCCACTCGAGTTCAGTTCTCCATTCCGCAGCCATATGCGTCTTCTGGTCCAATAGTCGCCTGAAATGTTGTCTTCACAACCGTACCAATAGATCATCCGAGGATACAGGAAGGCTGGTACTTTGTTAGCCCCCAAAGCAGCACACAACACGGCATGTTTACACAGCGAAAATCATTGAGGAGATTGCCTGAAACCTCTATACACGGTACCACAGTTTGAAAATCACTGGCATAGATAATGTCATGTTTCAACCAAACGCAACAATAGTGTTGCACTGGAGTCCTACATCCTTTAAAAAAAAAAAAAAAAAACTACAATGAAATGAAGTGAATTATATTCATATAGCGCTTTTTCTCTAGTGACTCAAAGCGCTTTACATAGTGAAACCCAATATCTAAGTTACATTTAAACCAATGTGGGTGGCACTGGGAGCAGGTGGGTAAAGTGTCTTGCCCAAGGACCCAACGGCAGTGACTAGGATGGCGGAAGCGGGGATCGAACCTGCAACCCTCAAGTTGCTGGCACGGCCACTCTACCAACCGAGCTATACCGCCCCAGTGAGGAGGATAGGGTTTCTTGAGCGCCACTGTCCTGTCAGCTGCAAGGTCTGCAGGACTGCAGATTTTTTTTTTTTAACTACATCACTGATTATTGCTCACTGCAAACTTAATGAGAGCCAACAAACATAATAAAACATCACTTACTGTTCAATGTCTGCTGTCATTAAGATGTCGACTGCTAGGATGTTCATATATTGCCATTTAGGTGAATCATAATCAAAAATTAAAATCATAATCCTCGCAAAGAAAAGGGGGGCGGAACCAAGCGTCTTTTAGTGTCGTCCTCGCTATTACCGGGTCTAAATTGGCTGTCAAAGTGTACCAACTGGTCGAAATACGTGCTCGTCCTTCTACTTCCCAGGTGAGAGACATAATTTATGATCTTCAATAAAGTTGGACGAAAAGCAGTAAATCAGTCTATATTGTCAACATTGGCAAGCAAGCTCGAGATCACGGCGCCGCTATAAATACTTGCATATGCGTTAGCGCTTATAATAACAATACCACTAATACTTGGTTAATATTTAAGTCATAAAATGTTTTTGGATGATTATTTATTGGGTTTTATGGGCGGAATAAAGGACCTCCCATTGGCTCTGCTGTAAGCAGACTTTTATTTACGTTTATTTTTTTTTAAATACATCCGTCGTTATGTCTCTCATGATGACAGTGAACAATACGCAAAATTCCAAAAAAGTCCAGTTCCTCTTTAACAATAACCTCTTAAATTAAGGTGCATAAATAAGGAATATGTAAGAATTTAACTAGTTAAAGTGTCACAAAATAGTGCAAAATGTGAAGATGTAAATCTCTAGAAACCTCAGAACACTTTTCTGCAAGTCTAGTGCCAGGAACTTACCAGAACAATAACAATTTCCCTTGTTTGAACAATTTCCCTTGTGGATCAATAAAGTTTGTCTAAGTCTAAGGTGGTGTGGTATTACCGGTTTTGATGGGGACGAGGGCCTTGCATAAATTACAGACCACATTGATCTGACTACGGTCCGTTTGAAAAAATCCCCAAAAACTGCCATACTGTCGAGGTGACTTTTCCTGTTTTGTCCACAATTTATTTGCTCTCTGCAGCACTCATTTTTAGTTTCTCTTCTTACTCCATGCAAAATCAACTGCGAGACAACAAGATGGCGCAACCAAACGTGATAGCTGATACTGTTACCTGATTGGCTGTGAGTGCGTCACTCGCACTGACGAGGGATCGCTTCCTGCATTGCTCGGTTACCAGAGAGCGAGTGCCTTTGCTCATGCAACCAACCTTGCTTTGCGTAACGTTTTGTCGAACACACTTTTTGTAGATATTGATTACAAGTCTATTGCAATATATATTGATTTCACTTTTATCACCCAGCCCTTGCTAATATGAAACTGTCAGCAAGAGCTCGCAAACTGCTTCACAAGTTAAAAAGCTTCATGTTGCATGATTTTCACACAGCCAAAAAAGGGTGTCATGAGTCAGGCAAAGTCAGCCTCATTAGTCATGAGCCCGCCTACATTCACAATTTACGCACTTGTCTCTCCTGTAAGCAGGGTGGGCGTGTCCGCAGTTTTGATGGGAGATTACGAATAAGAGAAACGTGCATAGAAAAACACTTGAGCGCAAACGGGAGATTGGGTCCCATAATGTTTTAGCAAACTTAAGTGGATTCTAATTATGGCGCAGAAATGGGACACTCACACAGTGGTTTCCTTGTAGCGGTCCAAAGCCTCCCGGGCTACCACCTCAGAGAACTTGGGGTCATTCCAAGGGATGTCGCCCGGCACGTTAAATTTAATGGGTGGCGAGTTGAAGAGTTTGACAGACACGCTGGTGTCAGGCTGCTCAAGATCTTCACCGGGCTTTTGTACGGGGGCCCTGCTGTTCACCTACAGTATACAGTATTGTATAGAGTACTCAGTCGTGAACATTTTAAATAAATCAAAGTGCAAAAAACGAAGAGTATGTGTAATTACCGTCTCAACTTGGAAGATGTCGTCCTTGGAGTTGGTGTTGTTGACCAGAGATGACACCCATCCAAACTGCCTGTTGAGCAGGTCCATGATGGAGGATGTGTTGAACATGTGATCTTCAAATCGCTTTAAGAGGCCGTTATAGTGCTGGGTGAATCGCTCGGCCATGGCCAGGGCATTCTCAAGTTCCTCCTTCAGGGGGCCTTCCAGGGGTTTCTTTCCAGAACAATCTGTGACGGCAACAACAGGAAGATCATTGTCATCTTCACTGAAACAGTTAGGTCTGTATTAGATATAAATGCCCTTTTAGGGCAAAACAAGAAATACAACATTATCTAGTGGTGCAGTTCTTGTCTGTTAATCCACAATTAGAATGAAAACACTTGACACACGTGTAATGGTGACCTAAAAAAAGGCTTTTTATAGTTATTGTTAGATTACGTCAAGTTCCTTTTCTTGTTCTATAGTTACCCTTGTGTGGTGGCAACTGTAGTCCAATCATTAGTGTTCACGTCTCAGACAATTATCTCACCAATATGTTCAATCTCCTTGCATTTCTCACACTCGTCACGGAACTTGAGGCAGCCGGCCGAGTTGCGGCGAATCTCCCTGCAGGTCATCATACCGTCTCCGAAAGGTTTGGTGATGACCACGTCTTCATTCACTTTGCCATCTGTAACAGACATCTTAATTATATACCTTAGGACTTCTTCAAAATGTATATACTGTACATATAGTTATAAAAACTACCAGAATAAAAAAAATCAAGAGATGAGGAAAAAGCTACACATTTGGGATTATCATACAGGGGAAAATATTTTGTACTATTTGTATTGAATTGTAGCCTTCAATCTTTGGTATTAGAAATTTAGGGACTATGATTTAGTCAGTCCAACATTCATGTTTTTTTCTGTA
This sequence comes from Nerophis lumbriciformis, assembly GCF_033978685.3. Classification (NCBI taxonomy): domain Eukaryota; kingdom Metazoa; phylum Chordata; class Actinopteri; order Syngnathiformes; family Syngnathidae; genus Nerophis; species Nerophis lumbriciformis. Next base: position 23,017,251 of record NC_084573.2, read on the forward strand.
AATGTTGACGATTCGAAGCTGAACTGAAATGCTTAAGTTCAAAGTCATTTTTGTTATCAGTCTAGGAAAGAGATTCACATACTGAAATATTAAATGATGCGGGTAGTAATGTTTATAAAAAAAGTTTTTCTTAAAAGTTGTATATATTTATAGATATAGCGTTGTTATTAGTTACTAGTAGGGGTGTGACGATATACTCATCTCACAGACAAGACGATCCATGATATTGGGTTCACGAAAACGAGATGAGAATAACATTATTTTTAATCAGGGGCTCGTGTCGGGTGTCAGCTGAGACAATTCAAAGAGCCACTGACTGGCAGGTTGTTGTTTTTTTTACATGGGCCCCTGGATTCTTTACAACTCCCATGACGAGGTATACAACTGGACAAGGAAACTCTTTAAATTTAACTGAGACACAAAACAATGCAGGTGCATTTCAAAGGATTTTACAATTTTGCTCACATGACCTGAGCATTAGCTTTTTAATTGTTAAACTTGTTTCCACACCTCAAAACTAAAGAAAAGTTCAAAAGTAAATGTTTTTTTGAGAGTTTCGCAGAGAGATTTCTGCATCTTTGATATCGCAGCTGTCAAGAGTATCAAGGACTTACCGGTTTTGTCTTACGTCTGGGTGGATGAGGGTTGCTGTAGTACGTCTTGGTATCCGTGATTGACATGCTTGACTATATGCATGGCGCGGTTGCTGAACTCCGGTGGAAGGGAGCAGTCTTCTACCCACCCCAGTGGCACTGCTAGCGTAAAAAACGCAGAGGCTGGTTCTGTTTGCTAGCTCTCCGTTTGTTATTCTTGCTAGTTTCCATTCACCCCGTTATTTATTAGTACCAACGTTACAGCTTTTGAAAAAAAAAAATGTATGCCTAAAAAAAACTCCAATAGCCCCTTGTCAGAGTTGAGTACGTAACGTTAAGTCAACTCTGCGAGCATCCGCAACTTTCTACTCACAACTATTTAGCTTGTTAGCCACCTTCGTCGGGAACAAATAGTAGTAATTAAAAAATGAAGGGGAGTGTTATTGCAGCTGGAACTAATCGATATGTTACAACAGTCATCTTAAATGTTAATATCAGAAAATTAGAGAAGTAATTTGCGTAGTAAGTCGTATACACACATGAAATAATGGACTACAAGCTAAAAAATTACATCTTTTACAGTCCATGTTGCTGCTGCTCGAGGTAAAATATTTGGAGATGCACATCACGCTATAAAAGTGCAAAGTGGTTGCACTGTAAAAAAAAAAAGTCAGATTACAGTAAAAAGTTGCAGCTCAGTCGCCAACATTTTATTATAAAAATAACAGTGCTATTGTTTTTTAAATTCAGTAATTCAGTGTAAAAAAAAAAAACTCAGTAAATTTCACTGAAAGATTCTGACGACTGAGCCACCAGTTTTTTAATAGTAAAATCAAAACATTTTTTTTTTTTACAGTGTGTTGTACAGATGCCTCTGCACAGTAGCACAATTACATGTTTCAGGCACTTAATTCGAAACTGAAACCAGTGAAATGCAACAAAATTCATACCTCAAGAGCAGCAAAGCATGCAAGTGTATTTATACAGAAATATCAATGTACAAAATTGCGCGTTGGCAGGTCTGTTATCGGAAATTTGGGGAAAAGTGTTCATCCTATCATTTTGAATGACATATATATATATATATACATATATATTTTTTAAGGAAATTGTGGACTTTTTTTTTTTGGAATGTCTAAATAGATAGCCCGCTTGTCCCGAATGAACTAAAAAGGCAAAGTAAAATGAAAGTTTCCCTTCATTTTCAACCCTTAGTGTTAATATAATAGAGCATACCCTCGTCAACAGGGGCGTCTGTATCAAAGTCCATCATGGAGCCGAAGGAGCCGAAAGAGCCGAAGTTGTTCCTGCCGATGTTCATCATGGGGGAAAACAATCCCTGGAAGCTGGGGAAAGACTCGTGGAAGAGGGCGTGAATGCTTCTACGCCAGCGAGATGGGAAGAAATTGGGCAAAATGAATGTGTGAGGGTTGGAGTGCACGTGGTCAGCCACCTGAGAAACATCCCCAACACCCAGAGACGGAATCAATATCCATGTTATTTTTGAAATTGTCTCATACAGTAGTCCTTGGGTATTCTGTACCTTCATACTGTCGGAAAATATGCCGTCCACGCCGTCAGCCATCTCGGAGTATTTGTCTTCCAGGTCCTTGAACTCTTTGTTCTGACGTTGGCCTTCCTGCTCAAGTGTGTCAATCCTCTCCCCGTTGATCCAAATGGAGAAGGGAGACGTTCGGTTCAGCAACTCTTCCAACTACGCAGAAAGAGGCACTGTTAAGTTGCATTCAACACCAGTGATTTAAAAAACATTATTTTGTGAAATGATTCATTTGTCAAGTGTGTTTTGCAATGGAAGTACATGAAAAATGTGATAATGACCATAGAAGCGAAACTAGGACTCTGTCCTGGCTGCTAAGTACAATTACTACAATCACCAGACTTGGAGAATGTCAATTTAATATTGTAGTAAAAAAGCAGATGACACGCATGACACAAAAGTATAATTTCTGCAACTTTCCGGCGTTACAAAACAAAAGAAATCAAGAAAATATTTTTTACATCATTTTAGATCAAGCAGAGTGAAAAAAAAGTATGGAATCACTCAATTCAGAGGAGAGAATGATGGAATCATGGAAAGACAAAAACCAAAAACACGGCAACACAACACTAGTACTCTGTTACACCACCTCTGGCTTTTATACCAGCTTACAGTCTATGAGACATGGATTTAACAAGTAACGAACAGAACTCTTCATCAATCTTGCTCCAACTTTCTCTGATTGCTGTTGTCAAATCCACTTTGCAGGTTGGAGTCTTGTCATGGAACATTTTCTTCAATTTCCACCACAGTTTTTCATTGGATTGAGATCCGGACTATTTGCAGGCCATGACATTAACTTTATGTATCTTTCTTCAAGGAAATGTTTTATATTTTGGTCTCTATAGCACGATAGATTATCATTTTAAAATGATCTCTTCATCCCCATGCATTATTTACGTTGATGGAATAAGAAACGTGTCCGAAATGTCAGAAGTAAACTTGTGCATTAATTGAAGATGTAATGGCAGCCATCTCCCAGTGCCATTACCCAACATGCAGCAACATATCAATGCCTGTGGACATGTGCATGTTTTCTTCAGGCAGTCATTGGAACGACACCAATGCAGATTTGCCATTAATCACTGAATATGACTTTTAATTCCTTCATCCATAGTCCATATTGCTTAGCCCATTGGAACCTGTTTTTTTGTTTAAGTGTTAATGGCTTTCTTTCAGTTTTTCTGTATTTAAATCCATTTCCTTTAAGCAGTTTCTTACAGTTAGGTCACAGAAGGTGACTCCAGTTTCCGCCCATTTGTTCTTTTCTTTTGCTCTGCGTTTTCGGTTTTCAAGACGTATTACTTGAAGTTTTCTGTTTTTAATTTTTTTTTCCCTTTGTCTACCAGTATGCTTTCCTTTTACAACCTTCCCATGTTTGTACGTGGTCCAGATTTTAGACATGGCTGACTGTGAACAATCAACATCTTTTGCAACGTTGCCCGATTATTTACCTTCTTGAAGAAGTTTGATAATCCTCTCCTTTGTTTCAATTGACATCTCTTGTGTTTGTGCCATGATTCATGACAATCCACCTGGTGGAACAGCTCTCCAAGTTGTGAACACTCCTTTTTTAACTGCAGACTAATGAACAGAACGAATCTGATTGAGGTGTTCGCTTTGGAAAGTGAAAATATACAGGTTGATTCCAAACTTTTCCACTCAGAATTGAGGCAGTCCATAATTTATTGGCTCTGCTTGAACAAACTTAATGAACATCCTCCTAGACTGGTGATTCTGTACGTTTTGCCAGGGGTTGTACTTATATGGGATGGGATTAATTTCCAATGTTAAAGGACAAAATAAGAACATGCCCAAAGTCATCTTGAATAGGCTTCAGCTCCTCCGTGACCCTGAACATGGACAAGTGGTTGAAGCTTACCTGGCGGCCCACCATTCCGGATCCACTGCTGCACGTGCGGGAGTAGTACTTGACGCAGTTTCTCTTCAGACAAGGCTTACATTCCTCCCATAGAGCCTTCATGGTGTCGTTACAAACCTGCTCCTCTTCATCCAGCTTGGCCTCCATCTTTTGAGCAGCCACCATGGCCTCCTACGTGAACATGTACCGGTACAGTAACTCCTTACTGCTGTGCTTAAGCCAAAGCGGCCGAGACAAAAACCTAACCAGCTTTCTTTTTGTAGGATTTCAATGACAGAGACAGGAGTCGCTCAAGTACCTCTTTCTGCTTTTTAGTTTTCTCCAGCTCATCCAAAACCCTCTTATGGTCCTCTGACGATTGCTGCATCAAGGTCTTCATCTCCTTGACGCCATTGATGGCATTTTCAATCTGAACATCCAGGTACTTCTCTCCTCGACGTGAGATTTCTGCAAAAAAAATAAACGCCGCTGACTTTTTTTTTCTCTTACATGTGACGTTTGATTAACCCAGAAGCGCTCACGTTGCAGATCTTCTTTAGTCGGTGGTAGGATGCAGTGGACCGAGGCCAGGAAAAGCGCAACCACAGCCAGCAACTTGGACCCCTTCTTTATTTTCATCATCATCATCATTAGCATCCTCTCTGACGCTTCAAAGGCCAGCAGGTAATGATCAGAAAAACCTGCAGAGATAAAAAAAAAAGAAGCAAAAAGCATATCTCATCAAAACGCCCCTGGGAGCTGTTTTAATGTTGTTGTAATGCCATTTTATACACACTAGAGGGCTCTGTACTCCCTGTGCATAAACGTTCCTTTTCATAACAAGATACATATGGATGGTTCAATTTAGATAATTAAATACATTTTATAATGATTAAATATGTTGTTTAATTATTAGTGGAAAAAACAAATGTGTCAATAAATTGTCATTTATTTGTTTAATGTAAAAGTAAATTTGTATTTCAAAATTTAATTAAATAACAGGTTCACACACTTGTTCATTATTGATTAAATAAACCATTACAACCTAAAAGAAAATGAAATAATTAGATCATAAAATATTTTAACCAATAAGAAAATTATTTAAATATTGAAATAATTATTAAATGAATGAATATATGTACTTTTAAATTAATTAAATTAACATTTATGCATTCAATTCCAATTAGAATTAGACACATTTAAGTAGGTATTCATAAAATTACTAAATTTGGTCACATCTGACCCGTAATAGATAAACATCAAGTTAAGCTTTATTTGAATAACACTCTTCATACATAAAAAAGGAACACATTTACAAAAATATTCTAGACTGGACCAAGTTAAAACTATCCATCCATTTTCTACCGCTTGTCCCGTTTGGGGTCGCGGGGGGTGGGGGGTGCTGGAGCCTATCCCAGCTGCATTCGGGCGGAAGGCGGGGTATACCCTGGACAAGTCGCCACCTCATCACAGAGCCAACACAAATAGACAGACAACATTCACACTCACATTCACACACTAGGGCCAATTTAGTGTTGCCAATCAATCTAAGTAAAAAATAAATAAATCAAAAATCATTGTATGGTTATAATAAAGTGAAAATGTCTGCATATGTAACAGAGCTTTACTAAACATATATGTTAACTTTAAAAAGGAAATATAAAAATATTTTTGATTGTATTTAAATTTGAAAATATACAATCACTACAATTGTTAGCAAACATTTATAAGTTGTCTACATTGGCTAAAAATGATTCTAGCTCAAATAGAAAATAAATGAAAACGTAACATTTCTAAAATGTTTTCTAAAGCAACATAAATAATACTGTAGTTAGAAGGCTGTCCTTTCACTGTCTTCTATTAATAGTGGACCTCATTAGATATTTAGTGCCCTCTTCTAAGAGATAAATTGAATGTAACCACAGCACTAAGGACAGTATCCCCACACTGACCTTAGATCAGTGTTTTCTATGATGTTCTGCTTACATAGCAAGAACAAAAAGCTCTTCCTTTTTCTTTTTTCTTTATGCTGATGTCTGATAGGCCTCGGAGCCCGTTTAGTTCCCTCATTCAAAGACACACTTGGGGTAACCTTGTAAAGTGGACACAAACACTGACTGGGAGACTCGCATCATTAAATATTTCTATCTCCAACACAACCCTATTGGCCTGATTATAAGACAACACTTATTTTGCAAATATATATACAGTGGAACCTCAAATTACGAACCCCTCCATTTGCCAACTTTACGGTTTATAAACCTTGAGATCGTGCCAAATATGCCTCTGTGTGCGAACCATGTCGCGGTGTACGAACACTTCATTCATTCATTTTGTGTGCTGCTGGAAGCCTTAAGGCGCTACCATTTTAATGACATCACTTCCTGTGCAATATGGCGTGGCCATTTTGGATAGGGAGAGCCCCCCTACGTCACATCCTGTTTACGCAGTCCATTACCCAGTCGCCACTTATCAGCGTGTTTCTTTTGTCGCCATTCACCAAGTTTTGTCAAGTTCGGTTACTCGGTATGGGCCAAAAAAAGCCAACAAACCAGCCTGGAAAAAAGGAGGAACCTAAACTTAGGCCATGTCCACACAAACACAGATACTTAACCCTTGGATGCACAACCTGCCAATACCTACACTCTACCACAAGTGGAGTAAAAATTACCCCAATTAAAATCAATGCGTGTTTGCAATAGACGTGGTTGTTATTCTTCAAAATCTTTAAAAAGGAGTTATAATGAAAATAATAATAATGGATTAGATTTATATAGCGCTTTTCTATCAACTCGATACTCAAAGTGCTCAGAGAAGTGAGAACCCATTATTCTCATATGCCAGATATTCCTCATAAAACATGTTTGTAAAATGAGACAATTTTTATTTTTATTTTATTTTTCCATTACTTTTAAGAAAATGCAGTTTTTGTATCACAAGTGGGGTCAAAGATGACCCTAAGCAGTTCCTATGGAAATCTTATACGAACCTTTTAATTCAAAGCAACTCTGACTATCCCACTTACACATCTGAAGGCAGCAGTCTCATCACCCAGGTGGTCATTTTTTTAGCAACATGTTGTGGTGGTAATGATTCAAAAAGTGCAATTTCTTTAACTTAATAAAAAAATAAATTGAAATGCAAATGGTCTCATGTTATTACTTATTTGACAACAGATTATCATTTTGTGCGCGTGTAAAATGTGCTCGAGCGACAAAAAAAACAAACCATGTAGCATCCTCCTTGTTAATGAGTACTGATGTAAAATATTGCACATGTAAAATATCATTATATTGATGATTAAATGCATTATTAAATTTCACAAGTTTGCAATGGCACACCCACGTACGTGTGTTTTAGACAGTGTTGGGACTAACGCGTTACAAAGTAACGCGTTACTGTAACGCCGTTAGTTTCGGCGGTAACTAGTAATCTAACGCGTTATTTTTTTATATTCAATAACTCAGTTACCGTTACTACATGATGCGTTACTGCGTTATTTTACGTTACTTTTTATGTAGTATAAAGTGTGTTTTATTGGAGCGCTGCTGTGTCATCGTTCTGATTCTTCTTGTGTCGCAAGCCGGAGAAGAGAGACATGCGCTTTGTGTGTGCGTGTGAGTGTGGGGAGGGAGGAGAGGGGGGCGTGTCTGATCATGGCGGAGCCAGAAGTCGAGTTTCCTAACATGGAGATATTTTCACTACTTTTCTTTTGTCGAGCACAAAGAAAATAACATTTTAGTTAAATGTAAATTGTGCTTTGGATCAAAGATCCCATCTACTGCCCAAAACAGCAATTCAAATCTGCTGAAACAAGCTACATAAGTAACATGCTTCGACAAAGCTAGTAAAGAGAGATAGAGACTCCAATGACACTTCACCTCCACCACCACCACTTAAGGATTAACTCTGACTCTGCTCATCATTCAGCACTGAAGGTACACACACTCTGTCAATCAATGTTCCCTCTAATTGTTCATGTGTGTGAGCAAACGCAAAAACTCCCTGAGCATTCAGTGGAGCCCATGTGCGCAACATCAGACGTGCACACTGTGGCTACACCAGCAGCACACCTGTCCCAAACATGACTAAATAAGTTAAATCTCCATCCATCCATCCATTTTCTACCGCTTGTCTCTTTCGGGGTCGCTGGAGCCTATCTCAGCTGCATTCGGGCAGAAGGCGGGGTACACCCTGGACAAGTCCCCACCCATCGCAGGACCAACACAGATAGACAGACAACATTCTCTTATTATTATAATCAAATGACAATAGTAATTTCCTTATCTAATATAAGTGTTTAGGCCCACTTACAATGACAATAACAAAAAATATTGTTTTTCATGAACTGTGTACTTGTATTGTTTGTCTGGGTGGAGGTCCTGCTTTGGAAATAGTTTGTACCCCTTTCAGACATTGCATTTAGTTCCCATTAAAACATTCACATGTTGCACAATGAGATGTAAGCTGGGGATCATGTGTACATTCCTGCAACTTCCTGTTTGTAAAAAATATATATTTTTATTAGTATGTATTTAATATACTAACAGCATTTAATGATTCATATTTATAAATTAAGATTCCTAATAAATGACACTAGACTAAGCACACATTTGATTGGTAAATCATAGAGTAACGACCTGGAATTACACTTTATGTGTGGTGTTGGAGTTGTCCGACTTTTTGTGTGGCTGTAAACGCATCACTGGCTAAGTGCCATATGTGCATGTGTTGGCGCAAGTGAGAAAGAGCGAGCGGTTGCTGTTGATATAACAGTGATGTGTTTATGGCCGACAATAAAGAGTTTTGCTCAGTAAAGTGATGAATGGAATTCATGTCCTCAAAGCGTCTCGACATACGTATTATTATATTTGAACAATGATGACGAAAACGGTTATCTCTGTCGTGTCCATGTCGTGTCGAAAATTGTTATGCGCTTATTTTTTTATTTGATTTTGTGCGTGGCATAGATTTGCCGTGCGCAGAGGACGCTTGAGCAGTGCACAATTGCACAGACGCGCTCCTTAGAGGGAACGTTGCTGTCAATTCTCTTATATACTCTTTCATTCTAAACTTCTAGAGCAGTGGTTCTCAACCTTTTTTCAGTGATGTACCACCTGTGAAATTATTATTAATTCAAGTACCCCCTAATCAGAGCAAAGCATTTTTGGTTGAAAAAAGAGATAAAGAAGTAAAATACAGCACTATGTCATCAGTTTCTGATTTATTAAATTGTATAACAGTGCAAAATATTGCTCATTTGTAGTGGTCTTTCTTGAACTATTTGGGAAAAAAAGATATAAACATAATTAAAAACTTGTTGAAAAATAAACAAGCGATTCAATTATAAATAAAGATTTCTACACAGAAGTAATCATCAACTTAAAGTGCCCTCTTTGGGGATTGTAATAGAGATCCATCTGGATTCATGAACTTAATTCTAAACATTTCTTCACAAAAAAAGAAATCTTTAACATCAATATTTATGGAACATGTCCACAAAAAATCTAGCTGTCAACACTGAATATTGCATTGTTGCATTCTAATGAATGGAATAGCCTACTTGATTTGATGTTCAGTTTATGAACTTACATTCATATTTTGTTGAAGTATTATTCTATAAATATATTTATAAAGGATTTTTGAATTGTTGCTATTTTTAGAATATTAAAAAAAAATCTCACGTACCCCTTGGCATACCTTCAAGTACCCCCAGGGGTACGCGTACCCCCATTTGAGAACCACTGTTCTAGAGTGTTTGATTATCACATCACCCTAAATGTATAGACTATAAAGTTCACAAACATAAAGGGTGATCCTAGTGGGCCAGGCCAATCTTTCCTTATCTCTAAACTAAAACTGGGGAAATGTGTAGAGTGTTCTGGGCTTCAGACATGATTTTGTGTCAGAATTTCTTGAGGAAAAAATGCCTGGTTAGGCTTTGTGTATGTAGTGTGTGCCTTTCTTGCTTTACAGCTATGCTGTTATTATGCTGTTTGTTACTTATGTATGTTATGTTGCAGCTATTTAAAATAGTTTTGTCTATTTGTTCTGGCCAGAAACAAATTGGCCTTTGTAACATATCTTTGTCTTTGTGTGTTGTATGTAGACCACATTGCTTAGCAGAGTTCAGTGATGCAAATGCATGTCAAGTTGATCAACAGATTGTATTATTCTCCAGTGCAATAACAGTACTGAACTGAAGACTAAACGGGCATTAATGGGAGCTTTAAAAAAAAAAGAAGAAAAAAAGAAGTAACTAAATAGTTACTTTTCACAGTAACGCATTACTTTTTGGTGTAAGTAACTGAGTTAGTAACTGAGTTGCTTTTGAAATGAAGTAACTAGTAACTGTAACTAGTTACTGGTTTTCAGTAACTAACCCAACACTGGTTTTAGACACCTAACTATTCAAGAGGTTTCCTTGGCTCCTTGTTAGTGTGCGCTGATTTTAGAAATACTGTACACTTGACATGTAACATATCGCCATGTTGTTGATTTAACAGGTTATAATTCCACAAGTGTTGGGTTTCAGCAGCACAGTTGTACACCCTTTAAACACAACAAAATATTCATAATATTCCCAGGGCTCTGTGTAAGTGCAGGCTAGTTTTAAAATAATGTACATGTCATTGTATGTCTCATTGCTACTGCTACATTATACTAGACTCAGTACATCCAAATAAACATTACAATAACAGAGGTGTAATGCCACCAAGTCAGCTGTGGCCGCTTTTCCAGGCTTCTGATTGGACAAAATGTGCATGTCAGCTGGTGTATGCGTTTGTGTGTAGACAGAGACCGTTTTGAAACTCCACTCGTGTGGATGGAGATGTTTTTAAAGCCAGATATGCATTTTTGGAACTATTAGTGTTTGTGGGGAAAATGCCGTCCTCTCTGCTTTGGCTAAGCTAGTTAGTGCTCTGTGATTACGGTGCGGCTAAAATTAGTTTGTCTGCTTTAGCGCTTGTAATAACAATTTGTTAACACTTTGTTAATATTCAGGTCACAGATGTGAATGGAGTAATGTCGGTTTTTAGATATATTTTTTTAAAAGGCGCGATAGAGTACTCTTTAGCTGCATTGTTAGCCACCTCGTACTTGCCATATTTTACGAATTAGAATGCTTAAAAAAGAAAAACGTGTGTTCTTGTCTTACATAGGGATTGTGAATGATAGGCAAAATAGTGCAGTTCGTCTTTAACCAAAACTCTTTGACCTGCACGTCGCTGTCTATCTCTGCATCCTGGGGTCACGACAAGCTCAACAATGTGTAACCATGACAACGTATCCCTCTACTGAATGAGCAGAAGGTGTACACCCCCATTCCCAAATCTATAACCTGTCAGAGGCGTTTTGAAGAAAATAAAATAAAAAAGACCAAGAAGCGACAGAGGAAAGTATTGTTGTTTTTTTTGTTCACTTTTTGTCTTTCTCACAGCCTCCTGAAAAATTACATGAACATGCGTCATGACCAATTATGTAAATTAGACTGTGATGGCATCCAGACCGCCAACCCCCTGCTCTAAGTACAGTGCAGTCCTGTGGGAAACTTTTTTTCTGTAGCACAAATCACAGCTGAGACGGAATCAACAGCATCCCTGGTGGTTGCAGACAGGTCTTTTTCAAATTCTATATATCAATGTGTACTATGAGGGGTCCAGTGAGTGATTTTACAATCATTTCACTTCTCGGGCTTGCAGACGAGTCTGTAGTTTCAATGGAAACAAGCATGGCAAGTTTACTGCATAATATTGTCACATATACATGTAATAAATAACACGCATGTCTCTACACATGCAGGTCCCCAAGAAGCAAAGAAACAAGCCTGCGTTCCCGACCATGTGGTGGCGCTATGGAGAACAATGAGGTCAGTATTCTATTCACAGTGATATCAGCCTGCTTCATTACTGCATGCCTGTTGGTCAACAGATGAGTGATTGTCTATGCTGAAATATTCTCAATGAGCTCCAAAAAAAAAGACATTGTGTTGACCAAGAGGCGCAAAGAGAGTGGGGCGGCAGCCAAAGTGTGGGAGAGTCAAACAGAGAAGGACAGAGAGAAAGTTCTACAAACTTTATTAAAAAATAAATAAATAAAAAAGTAGGGGGTAATGATTCACAATTCAGACGCAGAGATGATGGTTACACAACTGTTCAAACACACCAATCTGCGGGTCATTTAAAACGCACACAATCCTTCCTGCCACATACAAAGTATATTTGTGTGTGGATATAACACAGTAATGTAACTTTTTTGCCAGAACAAGCTCATGTGAAATGTCAATTAACGAATGACAGGGCACTTCATATGAAATTTTACTTCATTTATTCCTAGCCCCTTCCTGCTCTGCCACTGAAAGTAATGTAAAGGCAACATTTCCCAAGACATTTTAATTTTCCCCAGTGGCACGCTGTGTTAGTGCTGGGCTGATGAACAGTTGTTTTGGGATCGAGTCCCGGCCCCTGGTGTGTCAGGAAGATATGCAAATTGTTGTTTTAATTACAAAATTGTGTTAATTGCACTAAAAAAAAAGTAATTATTGAACAACTCATTTCCCATGAGTTAATCTTACAAAAAAAAAAAAAAAAATCAAATACAATTTTGCTGAGGGCCCCAATTTCCATACATACCGGTACATGCAGTATATACATACAATGTTAGCTGTTTGTATTGTTAGCGATACATTCCATTAGGACTCTCCTTGAATTAAATTAAGTGACTATTAGGTGCAATGTACTATTTATAGATCCTAGCTGGCATGGTGCTAGCATTTTCAATATCTATTTACATTGAGCACCTAAGCAACTGTCTTTAATGCGAGAAATGTTTTCATGTTATCACAAGGTATCCATGCAGGTAGCTAGCATGCTAGCTATTGGCACTGTTAGCATTTACAATTAGGATTTTCTCAAAATAAAATGGGTGGCTGTTAGATACTAGGTAGTGTATTAAGAGTGCTATCTTGCTCGGTGCTAACTTTCCCTTTTTTTGTTTTCCAGTTTGTATATTATAGACTGACCATACGTCCTCTTTTCCCCGGATATGTCCCCTTTTGCGGGGCTGTCCGGGCGGGGTTTCTTAAATGCCTCAAATGTCCGGTATTTTGAGTCAGGGTTGCGTGTATTTTCAATGTACGTCCAGGGTTAAGAAGGGGTTAAAAACAAAACAAATTGTGAAGGTGTGCGCACGCAGCAGCATTCGTGAGGGAGGGGCAGAGACAGAGAGCGAGAGAGCGAGAGAGCGAGACAGTCGAGAGACAGACAGGATACAAGAGAGAAGTCGAAACGTAAATGCAACTTCACGGATGATTTGCTGGAAAAGTATCTGTGTTTTCGTCCTGGCCGTGACACATGGAATGCAGAATGCACTGCGTGCAAAGCAGTAACGTATATATCTGTGGCAAATAAAGGGTCCAACGATCTACAAGCCCATATCGACATTACAAAACACAAAACAGCTGTGCAGGGCGAGAGCTCGTCTGCTGTTTTTTGTTTAAATTTAATCAACTTGTTTTGAGGCATTATTTATGTTTAGATTATATACAAGAGGTTATTTTGAATATTTCTACCTCTGCACTTTTTTCCATAACTGTGAATGTTACAGAATATAAGTGTGGCTTATTTTGTTGTACTGTCAAGCAGTGTTGGCGTTAACACACTTTTTGTGTCTCTTTAACGCATTAAAATCAGAAAGGACGCAGATTTATTTTTATTTTTTTACCATTTGCGGCCCACAGCTAATGTTTTAAAGGCCCACGGCACATTCTAAAAATACTATTAAAATAAACAAAAACATAACAAAAGTGAAATAAAAAAGCTTCAAGGTGAAATATAATTTAGAAACAGTTGCAATGTTGACTAATAAAACAAAGCTGTTTTTTTTTTTTTTTAAACGGTCATTGCTCAAAACATAATATTGAATCAAAATCAATGTTATTATGAATTATTGACCTATCAAAGGTTCCGATTACTTCACATCAAATATTCCACTTTGAAAAATATTTTTGGTGGAAGATTTTGCATATTTTGTGTGTTTGCCACAAAAAGCATAGTTTTGTTTGACCAAAAATGGCGGAAAACAAACAAACAAAAAAACAACATAAAAAAAACTAAAACATTTTGAAATGAGGGATAGATCTGAAGTTGATGTAGACTCCAGAGATTTAAGCGTTAAATATAAAATGTATGTATGCCCTGGCACACCATTATCATCATTTCATGACCCAAGCAAAACACTTTTTACACTTTTATACTGAAATAAATACACCCACAACTTATTAAATAAAAACATAGAAAAAACTACCAGCAGCGGTAAAGTTTAGATCCATGAAGGAAAGAAGAAAGTGAATGAATGTTTATAACTGAATACATTGACATATGCATACACATTTGTTTTCTTTTGTATTATTTTGTTTTATGAATTAAGTAACGTTTATGACAACCTTTTTCCAAAACACAATATAGAATGTGAGATATAACAGGATAATGCATACATTCATCATTTGTTTTCAAAACGCTTACAAAAAAGTGGGACCCCAAAAATTTACTGTGGGACCCCATTTTTATGACTTGATGGGGTCCCTGGGACCCCATTTTCAAAATTCGTAGCGCCAACACTGCTGTCAACAGAGGAGAAAAAATGCTTTATTTAAATAAATATATTATTTATAAAGCAAGTTCGAGTATCATTGGCAAATTTTCACCTAGTCCCGGCCTTGGCGTGCTGCCCGCCTTGGCACGCATATATGTGTCCTCTTTTTGGGATTTCAGAATATGGTCAGCCTAGCCCTAGTTAGATTGACATTTAACACTTTAGCAAAATCTGTTGCCATGTTATCACAACCATGTTTGCTGGCTTACTAGCTATTGGCATTGTAACTATTTACATTAATTTAAAGTTTCCCAAAATTTAAATAGATAACTGTTAGATACTAGGTATTATAAGAGTGCTATGTTGCTAGGTGCTAGCTTTAGTTTTTGCTAGGTGCAAGCTTTATTTATTTTTTTAGCATGTTGCATATTAAATTAACATTTAACGCTTTAGCAACTGTCCAATGAAGCAATAAATGTTTCCATGTTATCAAAAGGGAACCATATGGGTTGCTAACATGCTAGCTATTGGCATTGTTAGCATTTACATTTTATTAGGATTTTTCCCAAACTAAAATAGGTAGTTGGCAGACACTGTGTACTGTATACAGAGTGCTATCTTGTTAGGTTCTACTGTAGCTTTCAAGCATTTTGAACATCTATTGACATTAAGCACCCATTCTCAACAGTGACTATAAATAGAATAATTTGTCTATAACATTTTTTTTTACAAGTATACCTCTGCATACCACTATCTTTATTAACATTAAAGAAAAAAAGAAATAAATATAGCTTAACTTACAACAATGAATAACTATATTAGCATTGTGCATCAAATTGCCTGAAATAAAACAAATAAAAGGTATCTTTGTTTAAACATGTTTTGACTGACTTGAACCATTTGATACTGAAAAATAAATGCAACACACATGTAATATAAAACACTACAAAACAAAAATGAATTAAACTATTTTTGCTGATTAAAAAAAAAAAAAAATCTAAATGAAGCTAGGATTAATGGCTACAATTAGCACGTTTTGTAGTGCACAACTTTTAGAAGCATGTTCCCTGGGGTCCCCTGGCATTTCCTGGCATTGCACCGCCCCGTCCCACTATTTCAGAAGAACGAGAGGTTAGCAACAGGCCCATTTCAAATTCTCTTGGCTATATTTCTAGTTTTTGTTATTATTTTTCGCAACATGAGGGCACATTTGTATTTACAGTATTATTATTATTAACAACTAGAGGATATTTTAATGTATCATCATTTATTAGTAGTATTATTTGTTTTATTATTTGTAGTATTTATTTGAAAATATAAAATAATTTTACAATCTTTTTTTTAGCATTAGCATAAAAACACTTTGAAGAAATCAATCTACTTAAAAAATACACTTTTTACTTTCTATAATTTTTTTGTACAAGATTTTAAACTACACGGTTGCTGCCCATCCTGCTTCATTTGCACATTATTGCTGCAGACTTTATTTATTTATGCCCACATTTTTGTGTTTGTCATTTTTCAAATGCTCTCATTTACTCTATGTGGCTTGCGTGCCTTGAAAGGTGGCTTATAAAATACATGTATTGTTAACATCTTTAACTGACTTGACATTGTCATTCTTTCAATTAAAAAGGGGTGAAAATAGAATATTCCTTAGTCTTTTTTAAGTCATGCTATAAATGGAACAGGTAGCCTCATTTCATGCGTGTCGGGCTTTTTGCACTCAAAGGACTCACTTTGATATGAACGCTGCAAATACACGCGGATGAACACTCCCCAAAATGAACATGAAACAAGTCAATCAATCAATCAATCAATCAATGTTTATTTATATAGCCCTAAATCACAAAAGTCTCAAAGGGCTGCACAAGCCACAACGACATCCTCGGTACAGAGCCCACATAAGGGACGTCGATGTGAATGACTATGAGAAACCTTGGAGAGGACCGCATATGTGGGTAACCCCCCCTCTCTAGGGGAGACCGAAAGCAATGGATGTCGAGTGACATAATATTGTGAAAGAACAGTCCTTAGTGGATCTAACATAGTAGTGAACAATGATTATAAAGTTAAACAGGATATTGGTATAAGATGTTGCATGCTATTTCTTACTCTTTTGAGTGTGTGTGTGTGTGTGTGTGTGTTCTGGCAATGCTTATTTAATGGGGACATCACTCTGTTTACACAGTCACCTTTAGGGCACCTCTGATGGTATGGGGACAAAAAACAGGTCCCCTAAAGGGAAACCTTTTTAAATGATGGTCAGATCCATTCTGAAGATGCCTAAGTGATTTTTACGCTTTGACCCATAAAACATGTTTACTGGTTACTTTGAGTGTGAGACATTTGCACAGCAGCCCCCTCATCGGGCTGTAGCTGGTACATTTAAGTGGTGAAACTTCTTGTAAGAGGACAGCTGTAGTGCTGTATTCTGAGGATCATGTCATATTTAATTTGAACTTTTTTTTTTTCAATCGTCCTCAGTAGTCACGTACAAATTTGTGGGAATTATGCAAAATTATTTAAATTTGGTCCCCATGAACCATATTAACTCTTCAGTCCCCAGTATGAATGATCAGCACATTATTTCATCAATCCAGAGATTTAAAGAGCTAATTGGGCAGTGGCCATTTTACCAAATGTTTTTTATGCCTCCACAACCTGTAGAAAGGGTGGTCCCCACAAGTGATGATCAAAAACTTGGTCCCCATTCCAAATGATAACCTGTGTGTGTGTGTGTGTGTGTGTGTGTGTGTGTGTGTGTGTGTGTGTGTGTGTGTGTGTGTGTGTGTGTGTGTGTGTGTGTGTGTGTGTGTGTATATATATATATATATATATATATATATATATTTTTTTTTTCAAGATGTATATTTTTCGAAGCATGGAAGTATTATTTACAGTATCATCTTCTTGAACCCACTTGTTATGATCCAGACATAGAGGTCACGCCCATGAGCAAGCAAAACAAACATCCGCCATGAGGTCCACAACCATTCATCATGACACATACAAATGCTTAACAAGATCCAGAACTGCTCATAGAATCAATAAAAGCCCATTGTTTTCTAAAACAGCAAATATGAAACACAGCAGCAGTTTCCACTTTAGTCTAATCATCATCATGATCATCATCATCATAATGCTGATAGTGCTTTTGTTTTGCAGAGAAGAAACAAAGTGTTAATAAACAGTGTGCTGCAGCCTCATCAAAAAAAGCACACTTGTGACTCACCTCAAAGTGTGTCCTGACACTCCAGACCGTCTGAAGCTGCTTCGCATCTTGCTGCGACGCTTATTTATACAGCAGCAGATATCTGGGACATGCAAAACTCATGACTCATCAAACTGGCAACACACTGTCAGACACTAGGAAGAGCTTCCCAAAGATGCCCTTCAAAATAAAAGCGGCATATATCGTGGTCTTCTGTCCAAAACGGAATTTGAAATAATTAATTGTATACAATCTGAGATGACTGTATACGATATGACTGTCCTAAAAAATTCCGATATATATTACAATATTTTAAAATGACATGATTTCAGGTGTGTGTAAATGTTTGACAATAATAACAATAAATATATGTATTTATTATGGCAAATTAAGTTCACATTTAACATGCAATTTAGACTAAGCAAAATGTAAGTATGTTAGTTTAAAATTATTATTAAAAAATTAACATTCCAGTAACTGACTTAGACATTTTTTTTATTTATTTGAAGGACTTTTCTGATATTTACAGTCCACACATTTAATATGCAGTTTTTACTGAGCAAAATGTAAAAATATTTCAGTTTAAAATAAATATTATTTAAAAAATAACTTAATTATACATGCACCTGGGGGTAGGTTGATTGACAACACTAAATTGGCCCTAGTGTGTGAATGTGAGTGTGAATGTTGTCTGTCTATCTGTGTTGGCCCTGTGATGAGGTGGCGACTTGTCCAGGGTGTACGCCCGAATACAGCTGAGATAGGCTCCAGCACCCCCCGCCACCCCGAAAGGGACAAGCGGTAGAAAATGGATTGATGGGTGGATTTTGTAATTATACATAATTAAAAAATGTATAAGTTAAGTAACTTATACATCTTTTTTATTAGACTTCTCAATTATATTGACATTCCACACATTTAATATGCAATTTAAAGTGAACGTTTAAAAGAAAGAAAAAAAATTGTTAGAGAATAATTTAATAATGAATATGTGAATAATTAATTCAGCAGGATCTTATCTATGCCGTTGTATTTCAGTTGCACTGTCTCTTAACGCGTATTTAAGTCGATTGTGTATCTTTAGACTTTGATTTTGAAAATCTTTAGTCAAAGTTATACCACTGTTTGAGGTTGTGTTGACCTCGTGTTGTTTTCAATGATATCATAATATTTCACATTGAATTAGATGGTGTCATATTACCCCGTATTATATTGTGATTTAGATTCAAGATTCAAGATTGTTTATTTCACATTGAATTATATGGTGTCATATTACCCCGTATTATATTGTGATTTAGATTCAAGATTCAAGATTGTTTATTGTCATATGCACAGTTAAACAGACAGTTTGCCGTACAATGAAAATCTTACTTTGCTAGTCCACCCTTCAACAAGTCACACGGTACTTAGCTAAAAATAAAAAATAAAAATAAAAATGTATATACAAGGCACAGTAAGTAACATAACATTATTGCACATTCTGATTGACAGTCAACAGTATAAATATGGAGGTGACATTTGGTCACAGCAGCATTTAAAGTGTCTTTAGTGATTTAGTGTTTCTGGAAGCTTTTATTTTGAAACCCAGCATGTAATTTCCTGCTCTTAGTCTGTTGTTTTTCCGCCTCTTGGCTTTGTGAGGATTTTTCCAGAAAATGTCGCAATTTACTGGCAGCTGCAGAAAGAGCCGTGGACAAACATTGGATCCATGCCTATGATGATGATGATGATGATGATGACTCAACATTTAATCGTTTTTGAACATGCTCCTTTCCTAAAAGTGGAAAACAACAAATCTTCTCTTTCAACTGAAGTAGGAAAGTAAATGAGCTGAAAAGGATAACATTTGTGTTTATATGTTTGTGTTCAAATAAAGTGGAAATGTGAATAAAGCAGTTATTAATCTAATATAAAGAACACTTTAAAATTTGCTAATGGGAATTGAAAATGTGCTAATGCACTGTATCAAAATGTATTAAAAAAACCTGCAGAAAAGAAGTATAATGGAGTTATTGACAACAATACTCCCTTAGAAAAACCTCACTATCAAAACAACAAAATTAACTATGGCATTCCTACAAAATCAATGTTCAACATGCATCCAACAAAAAAAATAAAAAAATACAAATTTGCATAAACACATTTGAGGCTTGTTTGCACAACTTGAACTTTTCACCTTCTCCCAAGAACACATGCTAGTTATTCCCAACTCGAACACTAGATGACAGCAACTCCTGCCTGGATTTTAGATGGAAATCTACTTGACAGGGTTGCGACTTGTCCAGGGTGTACCCCGCCTCCCGCCCGTGTGCAGCTGGGATAGGCTCCGGCACCCCCCTCGACCTCATAAGGAACAAGTGGTAGAAAATTGGATGGATTGATGGGCAATCAACTAAATCAACGTCATTTCCAAAGAGTTATTAAAGCCACTTATTTCAGGATAAAGTTTATTTTATTTTGGAAATCACTACTCATGAATGTATTACATGAATAATCATGTGATTCAAATCCTGACCTTTGACCCGCATGTCTAATCTTGTAAACCTTAGTAAATTGTGGACTCCTTATGCATTGATTGATTGATTAGTAGATTGCACAGTACAGTACATATTCCGCACAATTGACCACTAAATGGTAACACCCCAATAAGTTTTTCAACTTGTTTAAGTCGGGGTCCACGTAAATCAATTCATGGTAAATTCATCAATTCATGCAGGAATACCACGTTTTTAAAAATTAAAATACAATTGCATTGCAAAAGTACACATACAATATGTTTGAAATCGTTTAAATAAACCTAAAAAGTAGAGATGTCCGATAATATCGGCCGATAAATGCGTAAAATGTAATATCGGAAATTATCGGTATCGTTTTTTTTTTTTATTATCGGTATCGTTTTTTTTTGTTTTTTTTAATTAAAGCAAAATACAAAACACAAGATACACTTACAATTAGAGCACCAACCCAAAAAACCTTCCTCCCCCATTTACACTCATTCACACAAAAGGGTTGTTTCTTTCTGTTATTAATATTCTGGTTCCTACATTATATATCAATATATATCAATACAGTCTGCAAGGACAGTCCGTAAGCACACATGATTGTGCGTGCTGCTGGTCCACTAATAGTAGTAACCTTTAACAGTTAATTTTACTAATTTTCATTAATTACTAGTTTCTACATAACTGTTTTTATATTGTTTTACTTTCTTTTTTAGTCAAGAAAATGTTTTTAATTTATTTATCTTATTTTATTTTATAAACATTTTTAAAAGTACCTTATCTTCACCATACCTGGTTGTCCAAATTAGGCATAATAATGTGTTAATACCACGACTGTATATATCGGTTGATATTGGTATCGGTATTTAAAGAGTTGGACAATATCAGAATATCGGATATTGGCAAAAAGCCATTATCCCTACTAAAAAGCTATTGTTGGTGTGAAAAGACAGTTGGTACTTATATATGACCACCAGAGGGCGACAAAAGCGTACTGTCCAAAAAGAAATGTTTTCATTTTATTTACCAAAACATGAATACTACTAATCTCTATTAGGGAATGTTTTATATGTCATTTGCCCCTCAAGTGTAGGTAAACAATCACCAACATATTATCAAGGGCTCTCTAAAAATAAAAAAATAAAAAAAAGGTCTCAGTATGATACAGTGCCATTAAACACCACACTTAAACCATTTAATTACGGCATTATTCTTATTTAATACAAAATGGTCGTGGTTCCTTTGCATATATGCATGCACGAACATTGTAGACTCATGCAAAAAAAAGTATTGTCTTCATATGAAAATATGAAAAAACGTCAGTTCCAAATCTTTTAAAGGAATGCCAACACTGCCATGAGGCAACTTGAACGTCCCCTGGCAGTCTTGTAACGACACGCATGTGTGTGAGCTCAGCTCAGAACACATCTGGCGTTCGCGTTTCGTCGGTGTTGATGTCTTACCGACAACAGAGTCAGTGTGACTAAGCTGCGAATGTGTTGCGTGACACTCTTGCAAAAAAAATGCTCCTTTTTTCTCCATTTTGTGTGCGAAGGAGTCCAGATGGTTGACAGAGCTTGTGCAACTTTTCTGCTATCTACATAGCGCTTCTCGTTAAAGGTAGGCCTCGGGATCGTCAGTAAGTCGGCGTAGAGAACCATAAAGGGATGGAACTGATCTGAAACGTGCTGCGGATGTTTGGCCTGAGCCGATGAGTTTGAACACAAACGGCAAGAGCACTTCCTTAACGAGTCACCTCTGGCACACGCTGCAGCTATCACTAAGCCCAATGGCTCCCACTGCTGATTGGCTCCAGATGCACTTCGCTTCAAGTGCGTTTACACGATTCTGGTTTCAATTTGGCTGCAGGTTCGTGCGCGTGTGCGTCGGAATGTGAGCTGATTTAGAAGACGCACGATGTCGTTCTTTGCCATCAAAGGTGCAGCGGGGAGATGGTTGTCACTGGGCTGCTCTTTGCATAGCCTCAAAACAGGAAGTAGACACTGAAAAACTATTAAAAACACCCCCTGTGTCTGCTTTTTAGTGCTGTGGTGGACCAGCCACAGAGGTGGGTAGAGTAGCCAGAAATTGTACTCAAGTAAGAGTACTGTTACTTTAGAGATTTATTACTCAAGTAAAAGTAAGGAGTAGTCACCCAAATATTTACTTGAGTAAAAGTAAAAAGTATGTTGGGAAAAAACTACTCAAGTACTGAGTAACTGATGAGTAAATTGTTCGTTTAATGATGACGGCAACAAATAATGCACAAAAACATAAAAATAGCAATGAGCAAATTCAGAGCCAGGAATATCTCTTAAGCAACTAAAACAATAATATATATTAAATAATAATACATTAACATAAACAAAATTAAGGCAAATTGAGCCACAATAACTAAACAGCACCATAGGCTCAGTAAGCAGATATTACAAAGGAAAATAACAAGTTAGCCTTTACGCAAACCATAAACTGATAGGTGTGTGCTGCATCTGGGAACACACTGCACTTCTGATTGGTGTTTCTATGCATGCGTGTGTGTGTGTGTGTGTGTGTGTGTGTGTGTGTGTGTGTGTGTGTGTGTGTGTGTGTGTGTGTGTGTGTGTGTGTGTGTGTGTGTGTGTGTGTGTGTGTGTGTGTGTGTGTGTATGTGTCTATGAGGCTGCAGTGCGTTAATAAATATCCCCACACGATGTACATTTGACAGTGATTCATAGCAGGGAAGCTAACATCAACCTACGGTGACAGCCAAAATATCTACTAACGTTACTTACCGCGATATGCTTCCTCAAATTTGATGTTGAGTTCATGTAAGCTTAAGCTTGTTGCCGCTGAAACTTTATGTGCAGTTAATCACGTGACTGCCTGGCTCTGTTTGATTGGTGAAACGGAGTCAAACGTCCCCAGTGACTGCATTTGATTGGTGAAACGCAGACATGCGATAGATCCTACTTTGAAGGTCTGTCTGACAAACCCCAACAAACAAAGCGTGCATTAACAGATCGATAAAAATCAGTAGCGAGTAGCGAGCTGAATGAAGATAAATGGAGCGGAGTAAAAGTAGCGTTTCTTCTCTATAAATATACTCAAAGTAAAAGTAAAAGTATGTTGCATTAAAACTACTCTTAAAAGTACAATTTATCCCAAAAGTTACTCAAGTAGATGTAACGGAGTAAATGTAGCGCGTTACTACCCACCTCTGACCAGCCAAGACATCTCCTGGTGAGTTAATGTTTGACAGTACCTCAGAGATCTGACCCTTGACCTTAGCTGCCCAGGACATGGTTTCGTATAGATGCTTTATTTTGCAGCGTTGTAAAAAATGTGAAGAGACACTAAGTAATAACTGAAAAACACACAAAAAAATGTTTTTGATAGAACACTGGCTTGTATTGGGGCGAGTAGTGTTTCCTGTTTTTGATATTATAATCCTGCACTACTACGGCGGCACAGGGGTTAGTGCGTGTGCCTCACAATAAGATGGTCCTGGGTTCGATCCTGGCTTCGGGATTTTTCTGTGTGGAGTTTGCATATTCTCCCCGTGACCGCGTGGGTTCCCTCCGGGTACTCCGACTTCCTCCCATCTCCAAAATCATGCACCTAAATGGGCCCTAGTGTGTGAATGTTGTCTGTCTATCTGTGTTGGCCCTGCGATGAGGTGGCGACTTGTCCAGGTGTACCCCGCCTCCTGCCCGAATTTAGCTGAGATAGGCTCCAGCACCCCCCGCAACCCAGAAAGGGACAAGTGGTAGAAAATGGATGTATGGATGGAATCCTGCACTACACTTCGTAATATGGTAGAATTGAGGTGGACCAGCCAGGACACCTCCTTTTGAGTTAATTCTCGACAGAACCAAGACAACTGACCCTTGACCTCTTTGACATGTCTTTGCTTAGATTTGACCATGCGGCTTTCTTTTGCAATGTTGTAATAACTGACCAAAAAAACCCCATTCTTAATTTTTTTTTTTGATAGAACACTGGCTTGTAAGGAATGGGGTGAATAGTGTTTCTGTGTTTGATATTATTAATGCTGCACTAATCTTTATAGAATGGTAGAATTGAGTTGGACCAGCCAGGACACCTCCTGTTGAGTTCATGCTTGACAGTACTAAGAGATATGACCCTTGTTGACCTTAGCTGCCTCGCACATGTTTTTGTATAGATCTTCTCACGCAGCTTTATTTTATAGAGTTGTTAAAAATATAAAGAGACACTAAGTAATAACTGACCAAAAATAACCACTTTGATTTTTTTTTGATAGAACACCGGCTTGTAATGGGATAAGTAATGTTTCTGTTTTTTGATATTAAAATCCCGCACGACACTCTGTAGTATGGTAGAATTGAGGTGGACCAGCCAGGACACCTTATGTTGAGTTAATGCTTGACGGTACAAAGAGATCTGACTCTTCAATCAATCTATCAGACGTATGTAAGCGTCAATATATACCTTGATGTTGCAGAAAAAAGACCATATATTTTTTTAACCGATTTTCGAACTCTAAATGGGTGAATTTTGGCGAATTAAACGCCTTTCTATTACTCACTCTCGGAGCGATGACGTCACGTTGTTACGTCACATCGGGAAGCAATCCGCCATTTTCTCAAACACATTACAAACACCGAGTCAAATCAGCTCTGTTATTTTCCATTTTTTTTTACTGTTTTCCGTACCTTGGAGACATCATGCTTCGTCGGTGTGTTGTCGGAGGGTGTAACAACAAGAACAGGACGGATTCAAGTTGCACCAGTGGCCCAAAGATGCGAAAGTGGCAAGAAATTGGACGTTTGTTCCGCACACTTTACCGACGAAAGCTATGCTACGACAGAGATGGCAAGAATGTGTGGATATCCTGCGACACTCAAAGCAGATGCATTTCCAACTGGACTGGACAGATCAGCTTTCAGGAAAAGAGAGCGGATGAGGGTATGTCTACAGAATATATTAATTGATGAAAACTGGGCTGTCTGCACTCTCAAAGTACATGTTATTGCCAAATATATTTCATATGCTGTAAACCTAGTTCATAGTTGTTAGTTTCCTTTAATGCCAAACAAACACATACCAATCGTTGGTTAGAAGGCGATCGCCGAATTCGTCCTCGCTTTCTCCCGTGTCGCTGGCTGTTGTGTCGTTTTCGTCGGTTTCGCTTGCATACGGTTCAAACCGATATGGCTCAATAGCTTCAGTTTCTTCTTCAATTTTGTTTTCGCTACCTGCGTCCACACTACAACCATCCGTTTCAATACATGCGTAATCTGTTGAATCGCTTAAGCCGCTGAAATCCGAGTCTGAATCCGAGGTAATGTTGCTATACCTTGCTGTTCTATCCGCCATGTTTGTTTGTGCTGGCATCACTATTTGACGTCACAGGAAAATGGACGGGTGTATATAACGATGGTTAAAATCAGGCACTTTGAAGCTTTTTTTAGGGATATTGCGTGATGGGTAAAATTTTGAAAAAAACTTCGAAAAATAAAATAAACCACTGGGAACTGATTTTTAATGGTTTTAACCCTTCTGAAATTGTGATAATGTTCCCCTTTAACAGTACCTTGATAGCTGACCCAAAAATGGTTTTACTCTTACTCATCAAGGTTTTTTTTAATCAGCTGACCAAGTTTACCTAATTTAAATTTTGCTTTTTTACACCAATAAAGTGACAATATGATCCAAAAATAATACAAATAGCTTAAAAATCTTGATAATTAGTTTGTAATAGGGAACAATTGAGTTGCTGTCGGTGCTATGCAATAGCTTCTGTGTAGTGGTTGAATTGAGGTGGACCAGCCAGGACGCCTCCTGTGTTAGTGTTTTATCATGTGCAGGTACTATATAGCTCTGACCCTTGTCCTTGGTTGCCCTAAATAAAAAAATAAATAAAAAAATGTTAGACCATAACGTAGCTACATTGAGCTCTTTTTTTTTTTTTTTTAACATCCATCCATCCATCCATCCATCCATCCATCCATCCATCCATCCATCCATTTTCTACCGCTTGTCCCTTTTGGGGTCGCGGTGGGTGCTGGAGCCTATCTCAGCTGCATTCGGGCGGAAGGCGGTGTACATCCTGGACAAGTCGCCACCTCATCGCAGGGCCAACACAGATAGACAGACAACATTCACACTCACATTCACACACTAAGGCCAATTTAGTGTTGCCAATCAACCTATCCCCAGGTGCATGTCTTTGGAGGTGGGAGGAAGCCGGATTACCCGGAAAGCTTGGTAAAAATATAAAGTAACAGTAGGTAACAGCTTTACAATCATTTTGATCTCACACTGACCCGTAACAGAATATGGTGTTTCTGTTTTATAGTGTGGTCTAAGTAGGTGGACCAGCCAACCTCCCACGTTGACTTAGTGCTTTAACATATGCGGGTACAACACCAAGAGATATGACCCTTGACCCTTAGCTACTCATGAAGTTTTAAATTTGGTGACCAAGATAACATTATCATGCCTTTTTAAAAAAAACATTTTTACACCATTAAAATACGAGTAGGTAATAGTTGAGCCCCAAAAATCGGCTTCGAAGTCTTACTTTTGTTACATAAGCGTGTAAAAAGGTGTTTTTGGCATTGCTGTGCATTTCCTATGCAGAGTGATACGGACCAGCCAGGAAACCTGCCATGTTGTGTTTTTACTAAGTTGAATATTTGTATTATTTACAACTATTTCTTATCCCACAACTGTAAAGAAAGCCCGAAGACAAAATATAGACCTACTAATTCAGACTATTGCTTTAAAGTCTGTTCTTCCTAAATCATACATTAACTTAATAATACCCACTGGCAATTCTTTAAAATTCGACAGTTATAACAAACCGTGATGAGCTGACCTTTAACCCCACACACCTGGACACGGTTCCTCATCAGTTCATCCATCACCCCTGAACAATGTATTATAATGCTTGCTCTCTTTGTCTTGTCTTGTCTAAACTTTTTTTGAAGCCTCTTTCTTTGCGCTGTCCTCCAAATTTAAAAATCAGACATGGAATTGATTAGCTGGACTCTTGACTGAATTGACAAAATCTTTTTGACGAGGAAAAGAGGTTCTGGGGAGCCTGGCTGCCCTGATGGAACCATTGCTGCGGGGTACGTGAGAGATTCCTGGGACAAATGGAGAATAATGTGCCTCTCAGTCCTTTCCATCGAGGACGTGGTAGACATCTACCTATTTGGAACCATGATCGCGGGGCACCTGCTGATTGGGCTGGGCATTGCTCTGGTGTATCGTAAAATTCGTAAGACGATGGCAGCCACTCAAGGAGCCCAAAGGCTGTTCGTCGCAATGGAAGGTTTGGGCCGGGTTGTGGGATCACAGTCTGGGGCGATTTCTGAACTGAATCGCAAGATGGATCACATCATGGAGAAGCTTGCTGAAAGGGAAAAATTGGATATGAGAGCCAACATGGACGAATAGAACAGACAAGCCATTGTAAAAAAAATCCTAATCAACGATTTGACTCCCTCGAATGGCCTTGATGCAACAACAAGAGCAGGCTGTTTTGTAAACATCCCCAGAGGACTCTCAAAGATGGACGCTTTTGACCTCCCTCCCTGCTCAACGACATCTGGAAGTCGAACTTTGCTTGCATTGCATGCAGAACGTCCTCGGGCCTATGGACACAACACCACTACACCCAAAGACAATGGGCATGTCCACATACACAAACACACTCCCCACCCCCACCCCACGCCTTCACCACAGCTTGATTCCCCTTCGGGGTGATGGACGGCTGAGTAGCGCTTTATAGCAGCAGGCCAGCCTCCAGGGCCCCAACTCCCCCCCCCCCCCCCTGTTGTGAGTTGTTGTGATTATATGTAACATGCTTATGTGTGCTATGGCAAATTAAGTTTTTTCCCTTGGACTCAGTCTGGACCCCCTCCCGAGGGTCCAGCCTTTGACTGATATTTTTTACTCTTCCCCCCTTTCCCAATATCACCTTTTTCCCACCTTTTTTAAGGAGCGCCATAAGTGGGTAGTCCGTTAGCGGTCCTGTCTTGTCTCCCTGTAACGTATGTCTACTCTTTGTGGGACTGTGCCGAAAATGTAATTTCAGTTCTTATGTGTCTTGTACATGTTAAAGAATGGACAATAATAAAGCATCCTGACATCCTCCTGATGTACTTGCTGCAATGTCACCTGCTGGCAGGTCGAGGGAATGCACCTGTGTAACTGGTGCCAGGTTGGGATTACGGGCCAGCGTGGGCGTTCATGTGCAGGTGTTGGCGTCTATTTGTCTAACGGTGCAAGGACACACGTGCTCAAGGTGCTCGTTACTTGTCACGTCCGCACATTTGTTAGTCGTTAGCCACAAACCCCCCCCCCCTTTTTTTGTTTTACCTCTCGCCTTCCCTTTTCCAGGCCCTCCCTCATTTTCCACTTTCTTTGTTCTCCCTCCCCCTGACAGGACGTTTCTTCTGCAGTGGTTCAGTCTGCTCAGGCGGTGGGTGGGAGAGGATGAGAGTACTGAGCTCTGGTCTGAAAAAACACTTGCAGCTACTTGGGAATATTTCACTCACGTAAAGATCACTCTCACTTATGAGCCTTTTTTTTTTCTCCCATGTTTTTTTGGGCTTCTGCATGCAACTGGAAAATGAGCACCGACGCGTCAACTTGCTGACTCTTCGGCTCGTCCCGTGCACTTGTTGAGCGGCGGGGGCGGTGACATCATCACCATCACAAGAGTCCAGCTGAGCCTCAGGTGTCTGCAGCCATGAAAGGTAGGACACACTTCAGTGCTTGCACTTTTTCACAAACACTAACTGTGTTTCCCATACGTTCATTGTTTTGTGGCGGCCCGTTAACTCCTTATAATGGGACTGTGTGTGAATGTCACTTTTTGTTCCAAACCCATCTTAACTCTGCTTCTTAACACACTTTGGTCTGCGAGAGAACGTGTTGCCCACTTAGCGAAAAAGTAAACAAAAGTGAAAAAACTATACATTTGTTAGATTTGGCGCCCTCGCTCATAAACACATTATAATGGGACTGTGTGCAGCTTGTTGTTCCAGATCTGTACAGTAGATGGCGTATTAATACAGATCAACTGGGGACGGCGTGGCGCAGTTGGGAGAGTGGCCGTGCCAGCAACCTGAGGGTTCCTGGTTCGATCCCCACCTTCTACCAACCTCGTCACGTCCGTTGTGTCCTGGAGCAAGACACTTCACCCTTGCTCCTGATGGGTGGTGGTTAGGGCCTTGCATGGCAGCTCCGGCCATCAGTGTGTGAATGTGTATGGGTGAATGTGGAAATAGTGTCAAAGCGCTTTGAGTACCTTGAAGGTAGAAAAGCGCTATACAAGTATAACCCATTTACCATTTACCATAACTGACAATAAACTTGAACTCCCCTTAGCACACCTAGCTAGGTCTGGTAGAAAACTTGTTGCCCGTGTTGTGAAAAAACTCCCTCAGTTTTCTACACATTTGTTAGATTTTGTGCTTTCTGTTACGCCCTGGCTCATAAACACATTATAACGGGACTGTGCGTGAATGTAGCCTGTGGTTCCAAATCCTTTGTAACTCTGCTTTTTAACAACTAGAGAATATATTGCCCACTTAGCGAAAAAGTGAATAAAAGTGAAAAAACTCCCCTATTTTCCTATACATTTGTTAGATTTGGCACCCTTGCTCATAAACACATCATAATGGGACTGTGTGCAGCTTGTTGTTCCATATCTGTACAGTAGATGGCGTAATAATACATATAAACTGACAATAAACTTGAACTCCCCTTAGCACACCTAGTTAGGTCTGGTAGAAAACGTGTTGCCCACTTAGCGAAAAAGTAAACAAGTGAAAAATCTCCCTCAGTTTTCTACACATTTGTTAGATTTTGTGCTTCCTGTTACGCACTGGCTCATAAACACATTATAAGGGGACTGTGCGTTAATGTAGCCTGTGGTTCCAAATCCTTTGTAACTCTGCTTCTTAACAACTAGAGAATATATTGCCCACTTAGCGAAAAAGTAAAATTGCAAACAGCTAAAAGGATGTACAAAGCAAACTATAACCTGCTACCCAATAATGTACAACAATTCTTCTCAACTAAAGAGGAGAAATATAACCTTAGAGGAAAAAATAATTAAAAACATTTGTATGCACGTACAACACTTAGAACCTTTAGCATATCAGTATGTGGAATTAAATGATGGAATGGATTAAGTAAAGAAGTTAAACATTGTACTGATATGATCCAGTTTGAGAGGTTGTTCAAAATAATAGTGCTTACAAAGTACAAAGAAGAAGAATTATGAGAAATACTTTCAACCTTATTGAAAGTAAGATATTCTTCATCTCAGTATGTTAATAATGACTGAATTAATTAATTACATATTACAAAACTGTTGTGTATACTAATTCACAGATGTTATTTTATTATATAAAAATGTCAGTAAATTATTCTATATATTTGTAAACGCTCTGAAGTGGGAAAGGGGTAGGATTAAATAAGCTTTGCTTCTTCCTACTCCTTTTCGGACATTATGAAAAGGGAAATGATATGAAATTGTGATGTATTATACTGTAAGTGTGTTCATCTTCCAAATAAACTAAAAGAAAGAAAGAAAGAAAGTAAACAAAAGTGAAAAAACATCCCTATTTTCTTATACATTTGTTAGATTTGGCGCCCACGCTCAAACACATTATAATGGGACTGTGTGCAGCTTGGTGTTCCAGATCTGTACAGTAGATGGCGTAATAATACAGATCAACTGACAATAAACTTGAACTCCCCTTAGCACACCTAGCGAGGTCTGGTAGAAAACGTGTTGCCCACTTAGCGAAAAAGTAAACAAGTGAAAAAACTCCCTCAGTTTTCTACACATTTGTTAGATTTTGTGCTTCCTGTTGCGCCCTGGCTCAAAAACGCACAACGGTACTGGCCTGTGGTTCCAAATCCTTTGTAACGCTGCTTCTTAACAACTAGGTCTGCTAGAGAATATATTGCCCACTTAGCGAAAAAGTGAATACAAGTGAAAAGGTTTCATATACATATGTTAGATTTTGCGCTCCCTGTTGGACCCTAGCTCATAAACACTTTATAATGGGACTGTGTGCAGCTTGTCGTTCCAAATTTGTACAGTAGATGGCATCATAATATGGAAAAATGTAGGTATTGAACTCCTTATCTTAACAGACTAAGGTTACAAAAGTGAAACACTCTCCTAGTTTTCTGAACATTTATTAAATTTGATGCGTTTTGTTGCGCCGTAGGTATCACAACATAAGGTATCATAACTCTATTTCTTGACAGGCATAGCACCCGGTCTGCCAGAGAGTAAGAAGACATAGAACGAGGTGTCAATGTTGCCAACTTAGTTGCTATTTTCTCAAAAAGAAAACCATTATTAGCGATAAATCAAGCGTCTTTTCGGATACTTGCTTTTGCGACCTAAAAGAAAACACAAAAAAAGTGAGTTTTGCTTTTCATGTTCGCTCGATTTTTGCCTCCCACAACATCAATAAGATTTTAAAATGGGTCCTGTATTGTATGTAAGCCGTAAAACTGCTGCATCCGATCAAGCAGTTGGAGCTGGTTTTCGTTTTTGTATGCAGCCTTGTGATCAGTTCTTAACAAGCTTCATTAAAAAAAAATATTGTTCAGGAGCAATGCTGACATCTAATTGGTCGACAATGCAGCTTTATGAATATCTGCCCGGCAACAAGCGGCTAGATGCAGAATCCAACAGAAGTGAGCAGACCAATCACATTTCAGCAACCGTTTTATGACAGTACATCTTTTCAAGGCACAATAGTAAAGAAATGAGACATGGTGTAACTTGGAGTAGTCAGTGTGCAGCTTGACCGTTAAGAGCAATACATTTTCATGTAGGATTACCTAAAAGTGTCCAATAAGAGCAGAAAAAGTGGCTGCAGACAATCTTGAGGGGCCTGAATACTCGCTAAATATAGTGACAAAGTGGCTCGGTTAGCAACACTGATCCCTCTTGCCACATCTTCTTTTTCTCTGGCAGAGCAAATGCGTTAGGAAGCAGCGTTACATTGCCATCTACTGTACAGAGTTGGAATGACAAGCTACACACAGTCCCATCATAATGGGTCAAATTGATAACTCGGGACACATTTTGAACAAAAAAGTCCTCAAACAACTTGTCTGTTTCCGCGTCAGCCTTTTTTCTTTAAAGTGTTTATTTAAACTCGATCCCTGAACTTCCCCGAAAGCCCTGACTCTGCGCTTTTTGACACTGATGTGTCAGAGAAACAAAGTGATTTATTTGGGACCCTCTCGGGAATGTCCCGACTAAATGGAGGGTGCCATAAACGTGTGTTCGTTTTAGGCTCACAGCATTTTTGTCATTATGTCATTACTGTCATTATTTTTAGTGACTTCATCACCATCATAGAACTCAGACGTAAAACAACCCACTTGCCAAATGAGACACACAAAAACAGTTTTGAAAAATTATTATATATATTTTTATAATTGTACACATTTTTTTGAAATATTTATAAAAATATCGATATTATTTGGATGGCTCTAAAGAGGCAGGTGAATGTTTTAGGGGTGTCCAACGTGTGGCCCGGGGGCCATTTGTGGGCCACAGCTATTTTTTTTAACAGGCGGCACATAATAAAAATACTTTAAAAAAACAAAAACATGAAAAAGTGGAATAAAAGAGCAAACAGGTGAAATCTAACGAGCGAAAGTTGCAATGTTCACTAATAACACAAAGCTGCCATACAGCCTGTTTTTTTCTTTAAAGCTGTCATTACTCACAAAATAATAATGAATCAAAATCAATGTTGTTATGATTTATTGACATATTCAAGGCTCAAATTAATTCACATAAAAAATTCTACTTTTAAATATTTCTGGGGAAAATATGCATTTTTTTGCGTTTGCCCTAAAAAACAGTTTTCTTTGACAAAGAGTGCATGAAACAAACAAAAAAAAACATGAACAAATGAAAAAAAAAAAGTTTAATCAGCAGGTGGATCTAAAGTTGATCCAGAGATTTAATGAGAAAAGGACAAAAAAAAATGCATGACTTAGTTTGAACACTTTTGTATCCCCAAGAATTTTAGTGGGATTTTTTTTAAACTGTCCTTGCTCCAAAAATAATAATGAATTAAAATCAGTGTTATGAATTATTGAGTTAAGGCTCCAATTATTTCACATCAAATGTTCCACTTTGACATTTTTTGGGGGGGAAATATAGCATGTTTTGTGTTTTTTGCCATAAAAAACAAGGTTTTGACAAAGTGCATTAACAAAAGACATAACTTTATATTTACCGATAGAGCTCAAGTTGATCTAAAGCAGTGATTCTCAAACTGTGGTACGTGCACCACTAGTGGTACACAGACTCCATCGAGTGGTACACGACAAACTCACTTTGGGTAGAGTGTTTTATTTTACTACTTTCAAAGTGTTACCGTTCAACCTGTGTGTAATGTTACAGTGGCCGAAAATATTAATTATACTTTCAGCGTCAAGGGTTGGAATTAGGGGTTAAATCACCAAAAATGATTCCCGGGCGCAGCCACCGCTGCTGCTCACTGCTCTCCTCACCTCTCAGGGGGTGATCAAGGGTGATGGGTCAAATGCAGAGAATAATTTCGCCACACCTAGTGTGTGTGTGACAATCATTGGTACTTTAACTTTAAATAAAACCTCTGCCTTGTTTCTAATGAATATTTAGGCCTACTACGCTGCTGTATTTTAATATTGGTCATTATAGTGGTACTTGGAGAGCCAAGTGTTTTCTGAGGTGGTGCTTGGTGACTAAGTTTGAGAACCACTGACCTATAGATTTAAGCGTTAAATAAAAAAAATAAAAAATAAAAAAAAATACTTATTTTTTACTTTTTCATGACGGGTCTTGAGGGGAGCCCTCATGGTTTAAAAAAATGCATTTAGTATTAGTTTTAATAATTAAAAATATCAAAATGGCCTTCCGCTTTGATCTATAGGCTTCTTGACATGAGAATCTATGGAGCAGGACATCTCTGTTTCCATTTCCTGTTTTTATTGTAGCCATGACAACCCAACCACCTAGTCTCCCAGTCCCGAGCCACATGTTTTGTCTATGCTTCACCAGGACATGTCATCAGGAGAATACCTGGTGATTGTTGTTTCAGTGGTCCAGCACAGGTGCTCATCACAGACTAATTATAGCTGCTTTGGCATGTTTGGATTGGACACAAGCGAACACATACCAATCACACACACGTGGACTCAGCCACATGATGGCCACGCGGCAAAAGAAGGCCAGGAACATGTGCGCTGGGTTTCTAAAGGGCGCTGTCGAATTTGGTCGGTCCAAAACAAAATCCGCTGCCTCATACATTCCTTTCCGGGGGCTTGCATGATGGACAGGTGCACCGTTTTTGCAAGGCATAGGGAAAGAGTGAGCAAAGTACACGACTCAACACAGAACAACCAGAGGCATTTAGTTGCTCAACTGCAGAGAGTAGCAGGTTTCAATAGTGCAATAGTGGTATGGTCTTGGTGAATACGTGATTACAGCTATATTTTGAGTCTGTCTGGGTTAGTAACTTTTACATTTTTGTGGACCTAAACAAGATTTCAGTTTTCAATATTATGTATCATCATCGGCGGATACTCGAACGAGTATGACGATCCTCCTGGTAGGGGTGTATCCCTTTATGGAGGATGCCTGTGCGTGACTTTGTTTAACGTGGGGAGACTGGTGCACAGACAGTCACCACACGATCCTTGACAGAAACGGGTCAGGGTCCAGTGGCATGGAGTCCAAGACGACTGGGGACCCTTTTCTGCTGCAGCCTTCTTCCGCCATCGCAGCCGTTGTGGTAGTTCTTAAATCTACCGTCTTTTGCTGTCTTCACTGTATCCCTGGCTAGGGGGCAGTCAGGTACTAGGCCTTTGCCAAGGGCCAACTGGGGTAACAGTAGTAAAGGGGTTAACCTCCGTGTGCCCCAAGACCCCATAGAGGGGCCTCCACTGCCGGATGCACTTTAACGTCATGCCCAGGACACAATATTATGTAACGAGCTATAGGGCTGACTGCCAGAGAGTATTGTAACGCACTTCAAATTTGCGGCTTATAAAGCAGTGTTATTTTATGTCTAAAGGGCTTTTCTTAATCTTCAAACCCGTATTTAGAAAGTCGCAAACAGGGTTTTTAATGTTTTAGCTATGAAAATATTCAATTCATAATTCATAATTCCTACTTCATACTGGAACCAATTAACAGTGATAAACAAGAGTTGCCTGCTTAGGTGTCAAACTCAAGGTCCAGGCCCGCCACCTCATTATGTGGCCTGCAAAAGCATTAAAAGAAGTGTCGATAAAGTACTTTTTCTTTTCTTACTAAATGTATTCTTTATTTCTGTTTTGACAGAATACAAATACACGCATTCCATGCAATTGCATACATTTTAAACTTTAATTATATCTAATAATGTAACAAATATATTTTATTGAATAATTTAATTAAATGTGTATGAATTCAGGTTGGAAAGTACTTATGTTTGAGTCGGTCATAAGAAGTTTAATTATGTAATGTATGTATGTATGTACATACATACATATGTATGTAAGTTATAATTAGGGATGTCCGATAATATCGGACTGCCGATATTATCGGCCGATAAATACTTTAAAATGTAATATCGGAAATTATCGGTATTTTATATATATATATTTATATATTATTTATATATATTTTTTAATTTATATATGCACCTTATTGCTTTTTTATCCTGCACTACCATGAGCTTATGTAACGAAATTTCGTTCTTATCTGTGCTGTAAAGTTCAAATTTGAATGACAATAAAAAGGAAGTCTATGTCTAAGTCTAAGTATCGGTTTCATAATTATCGGTATCAGTTTCAAAAAGTAAAATTTATGACTTTTTAAAACGCCGCTGTGTACACGGACGTAGGGAAAAGTACAGATCGCCAATAAACCTGAAAGGCACTACCTTTGCGTGCCGGCCCAGTCACATAATATCTACGGCTTTTCACACACACAAGTGAATGCAATTCATACTTGGTCAACTGCCATACAGGTCACACTGAGGGTGGCCGTATAAACAACTTTAACACTGTTACAAATATGCGCCACACTATGAACCCACACCAAACAAGAATGACAAACACATTTCGGGAGAACATCCGCACTGTAACACAACATAAACACAACAGAACAAATGCCCAGAAGCCCTTGCAGCACTAACTCTTCCGGGATGCTACAATATACACCCCCGCTACCGCCAGCCTCCCCACCTCAACCCCGCCCACCTCAACCTCCTCATGCTCTCTCAAGGAGAGCATGTCCCAAATTCCAAGCTGCTGTTTTGAGGCATGTTAAAAAAAATAATGCACTTTGTGACTTCAATAATAAATATGGCAGTGCCATGTTTTTTCCATAACTTGAGTTGATTTATTTTGGAAAACCTTGTTACATTGTTTAATGCATCCAGCGGGGCATCACAACAAAATTAGGCATAATGATGTGTTAATTCCACGACTGTATATATCGGTATCGGTTGATATCGGAATCGGTAATTAAGAGTTGGACAATATCGGAATATCGGATATCGGCAAAAAAGCCATTATCGGACATCTCTAGTTATAATTGTATGAATTTAGGTTGGAATGTAGTTATAATAATGAACTATTACTTTTGTGTTTCCTAATAACGCAACAATTTATCGTCCATTACAATTTTTTTGTTAAAATGAAAATAAATATTGAATTATGATTTCAAAGCGAGTTGTCCATGAAATTGTAAGCAGTAAAAATTACAATAGATTTTATGTAAAAGAAATAAAAACTGTAAAATAATTGTATCGTTAAAAACAAACAAAAAAGTGTTGTACTGTTTTTTCCATATACAGTACAGTCATGGATTGTAAAAACAACCATAGGTTTTACTGTATAAAAGGGCTCCTCAGTCACCAGAATTTTAACGTAAAAAACCCAACATTTTTCCATTTATAGTAATATGCTGTAAAAAACCACACACCGTAAATTATACGATGAAATTCTGGCAACTAAAATGACTGTCTACACAGTAGGCAAAAAACATATAAGGATCAAATGCATATGCAATTGTACATTTTAATATCACGGAGCAAATCTTTATATATTCATTTATTACTCGCTGTTACAAGTAGCAGCCATAACTGCGATCAAAAGGAGTTTGGCAGCCCTGATTTACTGTATTATTCTTGGCAACCAGAAGTGAATTTTATTGTGTGAGTCTGTGTGTGCATGACAAGCAACAAAAATGCAGTTCAAGTACGTTTATAATTAGATATTAAGAAATAATGTAGCATTTTACAAGATATGTAAATAATTGTAATTACTATAAATAATCATATATCAACAATAAAGAAAAAGACTATATTGACAACTACAAATCAGTTTTAAATTATATGTTTAGTAATGTTGTGTTTAAATTCCAATAAAGTTTCTGTATGAAAATGTAATAAATAGGTTGGTAGCTCCAAGGGGGAAAGAAAAGTGTTCCATCGCTCTTACCGCAGCTAAGGCCATTCAAAACTGCTATGCTGCTATGGCATTATTTGAAAAAAATAAATAAAACACAATAAAGGGGCAGAAACAATGAAAAAACAAATGTTCTTTAGACACTCTATCTTCCGGGAAATGGTTAGGCTACAATCTAAACTTAAATAGTACAGTCGTTTCAGAAATACGTCTGTAAATCTGTCATGAGGAAGGCGAGTGAAGCGACGCTAAATGAGCGATTATCTCTATGGGCTTTTGATTGGACGCGGCCGTGTTGCTGCTCAACCAAACTAAAACTATTACAGAGGACATGTTGAGTCACCGCTGAATAAAAGTGTCATAAAATTGTATCCATGAGGTCAGTCAGTCCATCAAAGTAGAAGAAGGAAACACCTGCAGAGCACATGGTCTTCATAATCCTGTGGCCCCCCTAGTGGTTTTGGCTTAAACAACCGCCTTAATGTGTTTATGCCAGGGGCCGGCCCTGCACGCACAGTATCATAAATAATGTCAGGATGCCGTGTGGGATACAATGTGTTGGTCGACTGCCATCCATTAGTGTTTATGTTGTCTTCGCTTTATTTCAAATGTGGGTGAAAAAGTGCACGTTTGCAGAGGATATTGTCCACGCCCTTTGACCTCACGGCGCTTTAAACCGAACCTGGCTTGTTTACGTGCCGCAGACCGCATGCCAGAAAACATGTGGGAGGCTCTTAAAATACAAATCCAATTTCACTGCGCAGCCCCAATAAAAGAGCCTCGCAAATGCTCGTCTAAATAGAGAAACAACTTGTAAACATTTACAGTTGAGAACATTCCAGTCCGAAGGCATCTAAATCATCAACACCTTTGACCTGACAAGTCCAGCAAGTCCTGCTTTAGTTTCCAACTCGGCCTGTCCGAGTTCAGAGTCGTGATTGTGCGTCGTCACGAGTTACTTGAACTGAGCCTGTAACCTCCCAAGAAGAAGAGCCACAAACACCACATCATCCTGTCACTGCTTTGTGCTGCCTTCACAGACACTACACTGTGTCGGACATGCCAGCGCTGAGGAAGTGGAACTTTTAGATGATCTTCGAGTGAGGTTTAAAGTCGTATGGAATGTTCCTCAAGCTGCTTGCACATGCGTCCAACCTTGATATTTTCATAGGTAGGCTCCACGATCGCAGGAACAGCATCTGGACCACATGCCCACTTAAAAAAAAACAGTACAACTTTTTCACGGGACGTCAATGTACGGTAGAAGAAGACAATGTTTGCCGGTAAACTCTCATGAAATATCCTTTTAAGGAACAATATACTTTGAGAAATCCTTTGATACTTTGCAAATACTGATGCATGCAAATTATTGTCCACTTTTCAGAGATGAAACAATGAAAATTACTGTGGACTCCCTGCATTAATTAAGAGAGAGGGACGATATAGTTGGATTTATCTCGAGATATTAATCTAGATCTATCTATTTAACCAGATCTAGCTCTAGACCAGGGGTGTCAAACTAATTTTAGCTCAGGGGCCGCATGGAGAAAAATCTATTCCCACGTGGGCTAGGCTGGTAAAATCATGGCCTAATAACTTAAAAATAAAGACAACTTCAAAATTGTTTTCTTTGTCTTACAAAAATAGAACAAGCACAGTCTGAAAATCTACATATCACAAATAATCTTCTTGGCGTTGAAGTTATGAGGACAAAATTGGTGCCGTTTCAAAAACACCATGAAGAACCCTCTCAGTGTATTTACAAAGCCAATAAACTTTAAGCACTTCCTGTTTGGCATTCTCATGTTGACAGTTCATTAGAGTCGTTTGGAAAACTGCCACATTGGTGACATCCACAACTGCCACAACACATTCATCATTCAAATATTACAATTATATTATAGCAAGGAAGGAATTGTTTCGTTTATAAAATAAAACAATTATCAAAATGACACATCAAAGTAACATGACTACAAACGTAACCAATGTGAACATGTAAGCATACAATAAAATGGAACAAACAAATGAAGAAACACACATTTTTACAACGGAGTTCAGGGTGCGCATCACGCCGTCAACCAATTGCGAGCGCTTTACGGAACTTAAACTACTTCAAAGATGATGGTCAAGTTGACTTAAGTCTTTGCATCCTACCGTGTCGTTATTTTATCGGTTGAGTGGATAATTTACAATGAAAGAAGGTATTGTGCATTATTTTGCCGCCATCTGCTGCCAGCCACAGCAGGAGCAGCTGATTGCTTGCACCTGCGCTGATTGGAGTAGTGGCAGCCAATCCAGAAGACGCTTAAAGTCAGCTGACTTGTCATCTTTAAACAGCGTCATGTGAAAGTGGGTTACACTTGAATTGCTATTGCGACATCCAGGGGACACATTTAGTTCCTTTCATTAAAAAATATCAGCTCATTTTTATATTTGGCAAACTCATTTTGTGGGCCAGAATAAACCCGTTTGTGGGCCGTATACTTTTCACACCCCTTCTCTAGATATAGATATAGCTATACATACAGTACAGGCCAAAAGTTTGGACCCACCTCCTCCTCATTCAATGCATTTTCTTTATCTTCATGACTATTTTCATTGTAGATTGTCATTGAAGGCATCGAAACTATGAATGAACACATGTGGAGTTATGTACTTAACAAAAAAAGGTGAAATAACTGAAAACACGTTTTATATTCTAGTTTCTTCAAAATAGCCACCCTTTGCTCTCCTTAATGCTTTGCGCACTCTTGGCATTCTCTCGATGAGCTTCAAGCACACCTGTGAGGTGAAAACCATTTCAGGTGACTACCTCTTGAAGCTCATCGAGAGAATGCCAAGAGTGTGCGAAAAAGTAATGAGAGCAAAGGGTGGCTATTTTGAAGAAACTAGAATATAAAACATGTTTTCAGTTATTTCACCTTTTTTGTTAAGTACATAACTCCACGTGTGTTCATTCATAGTTTTGATGCCTTCAGTGACAATCTACAATGTAAATAAAGAAAACGCATTGAATGAGAAAGGTGTGTCCAAACTTTTGGCCTGTACTGTGTGTATATATATATATATATATATATATATATATATATATATATATATATATATATATATATATATATATATAGGGGCATATTAACTCCATGTTGAAATAACCGCGGACGGAGTCACGTAATTAGACAACAAAGCACAATCCGCTGATGAACACAAAATAATATCAGGGAACTTGACATAAATGACTGAATTGCTGTTACTGTGAGAAGATGGAACATTTATTAATCAGACCCGAAAGACGTCCTAAACTAAACAATGTCGAGATGGTCATTTGAAACAGCAACTAAACTGCGAAGCTGAAGCTAGCAAGAACAATCCACACGCCCACAACACATCTCATATGCATGTGTTGTTGCCAACGACAACATGGATGTAACACTAATGTACAAACAGGAGGACACCAGCCACAAC
Organism: Nerophis lumbriciformis; assembly: GCF_033978685.3. Classification (NCBI taxonomy): domain Eukaryota; kingdom Metazoa; phylum Chordata; class Actinopteri; order Syngnathiformes; family Syngnathidae; genus Nerophis; species Nerophis lumbriciformis. Next base: position 23,058,502 of record NC_084573.2, read on the forward strand.
TTGAGAGTATCACAGTACATATTGGAAGTCATATTTCCCTCAATTAACCACAGATCCGGCAGCACTCATGCATCCAAAGACCACAGTGCATGACTCGTGAAAAGACACAAACATCCTAAAGTAGACAGTAGTAGCTGTACACTGACTACTCTAAAGTTATGTTTGCATAGTATCGTCCCTTGAAAAGATGTAGAGTAATACAATTGGTTGCTGCAATGTACTCACTTTACTAATATTGCAAGTGGATTACAATAATTTGTAATAATTTTGCTATTTGTAATTATTACTCAGAGTGTCCGCCCTGAGATCGGTAGGTCGTGAGCTCAAACCCCCGGCCGAGTCATACCAAAGACTATAAAAATGGGACCCATTACCTCCCTGCTTGGCACTCAGCATCAAGGGTTGGAATTGGGGGTTAAATCTTCAAAAATGATTCCCGGGCGCAGCCACCGCTGCTGCCCACTGCTCCCCTCACCTCCCAGGCGGTTAACAAGGGGATGGGTCAAATGCAGAGGACAAATGTCACCATACCTAGTGTGTGTGTGACAATCATTGGTACTTTAACTTTAACTACAAAGAAAGGTTAGAGGTCATTCAATTCGCCCTCAAATTTGACAGATGTGTTTTCTACCGGTTAAGTCCACAAAAAGACTGATTGAAGGAAATCTTGTCAACGGAGATGCGAGACGATTTGGAATGATTAACACAAAGAGAGCAGTAAAAAATGAACAGCAAAAAAAAAATGTAACGCTTTGATGTGGTTTGTCTCGTTCACGCTTGTTATTCCCATCAGGCTGATTCGGTTTATTCTGGATCTTAGATGTGCAACGAGGCCAAATAGGAAATGTCTTATTTTATTAGGAATTTCAAGCAGACATTTTCCAGCCCTTGTGGTAAACCCTTAAGACACGTTTTACCTCCAAATTATGCACTTGTTTTGCTCACCATCCAGTTTTCCATCAGACTTCTTATATAAGTCCATATTGTAGTCCTGACCTTTGCCTCGGTGCTGCACTGAACATATAGCATTAGTAGGAACAGGGACAGTTGCAAATAAACAACGGAAACGTGAAACATAAGCTCGGAAATCTACACACTTGAATTATGTGGGGGGATCAGAAGAAAGCTGTTGGCTGCCAGAGAGGAGGAAGGTGGGGCTAGTGAAGCTTGCAGCACAGGTGAAACTAATATTCCACCAGGGGTGTCCAAAATGTATCCACCCTGGGCCGCATACTGAAAAGTCCAAAGTATGGAGGGGCCATTTTGATATTTTTGTATTGTGTTAAAAAAAATGCTAAAAACAAATATATATGAATAAAAAACAGACTTTGTGTCAGCTCTGTGTTACAGAGGACAAGGTGTATTATTAATAACATTCCAATTTTTTGCTCTTTTTTTCCTAAATGTTTCTTGTTGTTTTTCCACCTGTATAATATAATAATTAGAATAACAATATTACGATTGTGTAACTGCATAACTTACTGTATCATAAATTCTGGCTGTGCGAAAAATAACAATGTTCAGTTACACATTTACCAGTGTTTATTGTTCATAAATTAATATTTTTATTTCTTAATGAACTAACTAACTTATTTTATTTTTTAATATTTCAGAAATGTCTAAACTTTTTACACTAAGGGCTGCATAATGAAAAGTCAAAAAAGTATGCTGCGGCCATTTTGATATTTTTTCATTAAAAAATATTATTAAAAAATATTATATATATGTGTATATATATATACAAAACTTTGCATCAGCGTTGTTATAGGTGACTATATTATTAATTATTAGTTTGAAAATTGCAGTTTTTTCTATTACCTTCTAAATTATTATTTTTCTTACATTTTTACTGTTTTCCCCCTGTACTAATAGCATAATAATAATATTACAATTGTGTAACTGCATAACCTAGTTTGTCAAAAACTCTGCCTGTACAAAAATATTAATGTTCAGTTGCGCTTTTAACAGTATCTATGCAAGATCTTTTAATATTTTAAATCAGGGGTGTTTAAACTTTTTTAACCATGGGCCGCATTATGAAGAGCTATCCTTTTATTTTGTAAGTTTAAAAACAATGCTAAAAACAGATGTTACATATATTTCAAAACAAAACTTTTTGTCAGCTATGTGTCATAGGTGATTAAGTATATTATGATTAATTATTAGAACATTTTAGCTTTTTATCATTTGCTTTTTTTCTTATATTTCTACTGTCTTTTTTTTTAAAGAACATATTTACGATTGTGTAACTGCATAATCTATCTCGTGTGTCAAAAATTCTGCCTGTACAAAAATGATAATGTTCAGTTACCCAATCAATAGCGTTTATTATTGATGTAATTTTTAATAGTTAATTTATAAATGTGTATTTTAATTGTTTTAATCAACAAACTAAACTTTGTTTGTATTTTTTATTTAACTTGACTTGCTAACCTTTTTCCACTGAGGGCCGCATACTGAAAAGTCAAAGTATGCAGGGGCCAGTTTAATATTATTTTTATTTAAAATTAAAATTAAAATTAAAAACATTTTTTTAATATATTTAAACCCTAAAGGCCTTAGTGGCCACATGCGTGGACAGCACCTTTTAGCTCTTATTTCCAAAATTGTGTACACTACTGAATTGGGGTCTTGAGCCGACATGTGGACACTTATACTGCTATCTGATGGTGTCAGAAGAGTATAACATACAATGGAATTTGGGGAAAAAAAAGTGTAAAAATAAAAATGTGCATGTCACTACACATGAAGTACACACATTTGTGTACTTATGGACTAAGTGCATCATATTAAAAGATGATTTTTAGTTTTTATTGTAATTAGGGTCCAATAAGCCCTGATAGCATAGAGAAATAAAAAAAAGCATGTAAACAAACAGCTTGGGTCTTAAGAGGTTAACGACACATTTTGTGTCACCTTGGTGTCAAAGATGAAGTATATTATTTTTAATACTTTTTTTTTTCAGCTTTTTTCATTACATCCTGATTTTTTGCTGTTTTTGTCTTACATTTTAATAGTTTTTTTCTTTCTTTCTTCGACAAGTTGCTGCGGGCCAACAAAAATAGGTCTGCGGGCCGCACTTTGGACACCCTTGTGTTGGCCAAAGCTGGACACGGACCCTGAAGAAAAATAATAAGGAAAAAAACAAGGAAACTAGACTAAAAAGTACTTGTGAAACATGGTATTGTTTTCTTTGAGGTGTCTCTTTATATTAAAGATGGCCGTGTAACATGAAGCCTATATGTTTATGTTACAATTACAAGCCAATTTGACGTATAAACTATCTGCTGTTTAAAAAGGGCGGAACAGATTTTGAGCGCTTCCACATGCTTTGGCTGTTTAGGTGCGACTCTGCTGCACGGCTGTGTTGTTGTGCTGCTGTCAGCTCTGTTCTCTCTTTCTCTGTGTGTGCGTGTGTGTGTGTGTGTGTGTGTGTGTGTGTGTGTGTGTGTGTGTGTGTGTGTGTGTGTGTGTGTGTTCGTTGGACGGCGCCGCTTCCTCAGTAACGAGTCAGACGAGAGGACTTTTTTTTTTTTCCACGGGGAGAAATGAAAACAAGAGGAGAGCATAAGGAAAGGAGAAAGATGGTGGGAAGGTTTGGACAAGCAGGCAAATATTTGAGGGCGGATACTGATTTGGGGATATTTCATGATACTTTAAATTGGTAGGGAAAGTCCAAAGAATGGTTAGAATTCTGCACCAGGGTCATGGAGGATTTAAACTGGAACCTTGTGAATTCTAGAAGCCACTTTAAGAGCTAATTGTTCGTTGTTAATGAAACAAGGATAACTTCACCAGGCTGATTCAACCGCTTAAGGCCCAAGCTGTTTGTTTACATGCTTTTTTTATTTCTCATTGCTATTTGGGCTTATTGGACCCTAATTAGAATAAAAACTAAAAATCATCTTTTAATATGATGTACTTAGTTCATAAGTACACAAACGTGTACTTTATGTGTAGTTACATGCACATTTTTATTTTTACACTTTTTTTTTCAAAATTCCATTGCATGTTATACTCTTCTGACACCACCAGATAGCAGTATAAGTGTCCATATGTCCGCATAAGACCCCAATTCACTAGTGTACACAATTTTGGAAATAAGAGCTAAAAGGTGCTGTCCACGCATGTGGCCACTAAGGCCTTTAGAGGTTAAAGCAACAACAACACATATTTTAATGCCAATAAGGAGAACAGTGTCTCTATAATTACCATGGCACCCCCAAATAGACTAGACATTATAATATTAGTGGACCAGCCAGGACACAATTTGTACAGCCTACACTATATACCGGTAGTCGTGTATATGCTGTGCTTACCACAAATTGCTACCTACAGTCAACAATGATGTATGGTAATTCATGTTTTCAGAACACAAACGTATAATTTATTAAAGTCAGGGTAAGTGAGAGTGGGTGTTCGTTCCCAAATGACTTTCTCTGTGGTATTTGACTTCAAAAGAGGGCGGTAAATAGAAATAGATAGAAGCTTGTGATTGAGTCTTGTTCGCTATTGGATCATTAACTTGACTTTGACAAGCTGATTCAAAGCACTACTATGCAACTCTTTACCTTACAAATAACATGATGTCATTTAATGGTGCACAGCTTTGTAATAAGGACCATCACCATGGTGACCCAAGAGCAACGTTATGTAACGGACAATCCGGTATGAAATAGATACAATATAGCAGACCACTAATGTGTTACATGAATATATTCACCTACCCGATTTAAAGCAACAATAAGTGACAATAATTTAAAAAAAAAAATTGAAGCAATGATAAAAGATTAACTTTGCTTTTTTGCAAAGTACAACCGGATTTAAAGCTACAACAATAATTAAAAAATAATTTTAAGAATGAAAAGACTTAACTTTGCTTTGTTGCAACCTGATTTAAAGCCACAATAAGTAACTATTTTCCCTAAAGCAAAAAAATATACCCTTTTAATGGCATACTTCTTTTTAATAACTGGACTGACTACTTCTAAGTGTTCTACATTATTAATGGACCAGCCAGGATACCATTTACACTGCATATATTTAATTTTTTATGTTATTGCTCCTTCAAATAAGGTAACGTTAAAGCTAAAAGGATAGTTAAGACGTTTCATTTACTAGCAAACTTGTGTGGTGAATACAAATTGGCAGTGGTAAAAATACTAAAGCGAGTGCTAACACATCATGAGTGGCGTCCTGGCTGGTCCACCAACATGACAGATGACAAGAGTGGTCACTTTGTTCTCTAAATAATACAAGTCAAGGTATCTAATTTATCCACATGACTTTGTAAAGTCATTTGGAAATGACAGGGGAGCTAGTAGGGTGACCATTTCCATGACACCAAAAAGGAGGACATTATGCGGCATATCAATAAATTACTATGGTGTACATAGGACTCTGGTATACCTTATTTATAGTACAATTTTGAGTGGTTTAAAGATGATGTTTGTGTGGCTGAATAGGAAAAAATATTAAAGTCAAGTGTTTGTTAACAGTATTTGTATTTATTCAATACATTGTGGTGTTCAAAAAGTGACCACTGAGATGAATCTTTTCAAGTGCAGAGTGCCACAAAGCATAACATGTGTGGACTTAAATGTAGTTAACATATATAATAAAAAGGAAAAATGCCACAAAAAATTTTCCACATCAACATCAAGGCTGCTTGCTGCATATCTGGTTGCGTTATGCAGAATATGGGCCAAACAGTTTGCAGGGAGCACATCTTTTTGGCTCAGTTTCAGCTTCTGATACACACTGTTATGTTTGCCACAATTGACACTGGCATTGTCTGCTGCATATGCAGACATGTTTTTCACCTCTAAGCCAGACATCTCAAGTTTTGCCAGCAGCTGGTTTGTTATGGCTTCTGACGTTTCGTTGCTGTCACTATAAAAATCCAACAGGACATGTTGGATGCCTTCATCAAAGTGAAAATACCTTACCACAATGGGAAAACACTTGTTTGTTCCTTTATTTGAGGCGTCGGTTGCCACGGAAAAGGGTAGGTTGTTTTCTTTTATGTAGTCGGTATGTTCCTGTACCGAATAGTGAGCGATGACGTTCTCGCACAATGCCTTGGCTTTTGTTCGGCCACAGGCCATCCCTTTAGCTGTGGGATAGTCACTGAAAATCTCCCGGTCCACTTTCATGCCGCAGTCTAAACTTCTGTAGGACTGGTGATGCTTTACAGCAGTGGTTCTCAACCCTTTTTTCAGTGATGTACCCCCTGTGAACATTTTTTAAATTCAAGTACCCCCTAATCAGAGCAAAGCATTTTTGGTTGAAAAAAAGAGATAAAGAAGTAAAATACAGCACTATGTCATCAGTTTCTGATTTATTAAATTGTATAACAGTGCAAAATATTGCTCATTTGTAGTGGTCTTTCTTGAACTATTTGGAAAAAAATATATAAAATAACTAAAAACTTGTTGAAAAATAAACAAGTGATTCAATTATAAATAAAGATTTCTACACATAGAAGTAATCATCAACTTAAAGTGCCCTCTTTGGGGATTGTAATAGAGATCCATCTGGATTCAGGAACTTAATTCTAAACATTTCTTCACAAAAAAAGAAATCTTTAACATCAATATTTATGGAACATGTCTACAAAAAATCTAGCTGTCAACACTGAATATTGCATTGTTGCATTTCTTTTCACAGTTCTTTTTGACAGACATTTTAGTGAGGGTCAAACCATCATGGCATGGGGGAAACTCTGGCTTTATGGTAATGAATGGAATAGCCGACTTGATTTGATGTTCAGTTTATGAACTTACATTACATTACATACCCCCAGGGGTACGTGTACCCCCATTTGAGAACCACTGCTTTACAGCATGGTACACCTTGCACAGCTCCGCAGCAGTTATCTTGTCATCCAGGGGCGACGAAACTTCATGAAAAAATGTCCTCATTGAAGAGGTACCTGCCGCATGTTTATTACTTTTATGTTTATCCGTACCCGCATGCCGTTCAATTGCAGCTTTCCCCTGACTACTTACGTCGACATCACATCGACAAAGTGTGCAGAAGCCATGGACTGAGTCTCGACTGCTTTTCGTTATAAATTCGTGCTCTTTTATCCATTCAGAATTAAACGAGGTCTTGCGTTTTGGCATGATGCTAACTTTCTGTCAATGTTATGCCGCAGCATAACCCTTGTTTACTTTTTTAACCAATGATAAGCAGATTTGTATCCGACACCGCTCTTAGCCAATCATTTGATACGTTACTGCGTTGGGGGCATTTTTTACGGTCTTTGATTGGCTATCGCGCTGCAGCCCAGCAAAGATGAAAAAACTCCGCTCTTCAAGCCTAGTGCCTCAAAAAGGAGGACAAATACGTGTCCGGCTTGAAGCTGTGCCGGACGCCGGACAGGGCATTAAAAATCCGGACTGTCCGGCCTAAATCCGGACACCTGGTCACCCTAGGAGCTAGTGCTAAAACAACATGAGTGGTGTCCTGGCTGGTCCACCAACATGACAGATGACAAGAGTGGTCACTTTGTTCTCTATATTACAAGTCAGGGTCTCTAATTTATCCAAATTACTTTAAAGTTTATGATCCAAAAATACCAATTGGCGGTGGTAAAAATGCTAAAGCTAGTGCTAACACACCATGAGTGGTGTCCTGGCTGGTCCACCAACATGACAGATGACAAGAGTGGTCACTTTGTTCTCCATATTACAAGTCAGGGTCACTAATTTATCCAAATTACTTTAAAGTTTATGGTCCAAAAATACAATTTGGCGGTGGTAAAAATGCTAAAGCTAGTTCTAACACAACATGAGTGGTGTCCTGGCTGGTCCACCAACATGACAGATGACAAGAGTGGTCACTCTGTTCTTCATATTACAAGTCAGGGTCTCTAAATTATCCAAGTTACTTTAAAGTTTATGGTCCAAAAATACAAACTGGCAGTGGTAAAAATGCTAAAGCTAGTGCTAACACACCATGAGTGGTGTCCTGGTTGGTCCAGCAACATGACAGATGACAAGAGTGGTCACTCTGTTCTCCATATTGGTCGAATTTATCCAAATGACTTTAAAGTTTATGGTCCAACATTTACTTACTGTGGCTTTATCTTTCTACTTTTTATTTTATTGATTTTTTCGCATGTTTTTTTATTTTCATCTTTTCTGATGATTATTATTATTATTTCCCAGATGTAACCGCAGCCGCAAGAAACGTTGCATCATTGAATGCAGGTCACGCTGTCCATCATTTTCTTTCTCGTGCAAAGTTGCACGCTGGGAAGAAAAATGAGATGAAAAATGATATTTCCAGGCCAAAAAATCGTCGTCATTATCAGACATTGTTTGCAGCTGGAACCAGTCGGAGCATTTTTCTCTTTTCATCAAGGGGCCAACGTATTTTTCAAATCATCGAGGCTCAACTGTTCCGATGCAGTTTATTACACTGTACACTTTTTGGCTAAGCAAATGGAATAACAGGAAAATATTGTGCTTTAAAGTTTTACTACTTAATATAAAATGAATAAAAGACAACACCAACCCCAAATAATCTATGAGTCAGTGCTCTAAAGATTCTGTGACATCATCTGGGGAGCGTGGAAAAAAGCACGTTTACAACTCTATGACCATATGCACAATTACTAAAGAAAAGTGTTTGCATGCTTTTTAAATACCATATTTATTTGAATATGATACTATATAAATGTATCTCTTTTTAAAAATGGTAGATTACAGTAAATATATATCCTATGTGTTCGCTTGATTTGATGACTGAGCCATTTTTATCTGTTTGCTAACGCGCACTCTCCGAGTCACTGACGTGCGTGAGTGACAGGAAGAGAAGCTCTGACTCACTTGGCCAAAACATTATTTAATGCCTGTAGTTTGCATGTAGAAATCAAGTTTCTCCTGGATTTCCCCGGCTTTGTTGTTTCGTTTGGTGCAGGCTAGAATGCGCTAATATGCGATGCTTTTTGCAAAAGGTTGTCACAAGTTGTGACGTTAGAAGCGGATTTAATTTAATAACATTGCATCAGCTTGTGATTTTATGAATTGTATTTTTTATGTTTTAGGTGGTCTTTGTAACCTTAATCCCCCAAAACAACAAATTAGGAATGCTTTGATCAGGGTTTTAATGCTGCCCATTCCGATATCATCCATGAGTGAGATTGGCCGATACCAATACCAATCACATGTATTAACTATAAAATGTTCTATTTATTTAAGGTGAGTGCTATTGACTGTTTAACTATATCTACACAATATTTAAACTACTTCCTTATTTCTTTTTTATTACATAAAATAGTTTTAGCAAAACAAAAGTACACATTAACTAAACAAAAACTACTATCTACTATTCTTTTTAAATTACCGTATTTTCCGGACTACCGGTATAAGGAGCTCTTAAAATTATTTTTTTCCCCTCAAAACTCGACAGTGCGCCTTATAACCCGGTGCGCCTAATGTAAGGAATAATTCTGGTTTTGCTTACTGACCTCGAAGCTATTTTATTTGGTACATAGTGAAATGATAAGTGGGACCAGTAGATGGCAGTCAAAAATAAGAGATACATGTAGACTGCAATATAATGGCAGTCACACATAAGAGATACGTGTAGACTGCAACAGCAATACTACTGAAGTAAACACCAACATTTTACAAGTTCCATTGAAAATACAGAACATTACACACGGCGCTCAAAAATCTATCAAAATGTTTTAGTAGAAGTAGAAGATGATCTGTAAAACATAATCCATGCAACATTTTGACCAAAGAACCACCATTACATGTTATGTAGACTACAAGGAAGTCTTTTACATTTAGAAAACAATAATAATTAGAGATGTCCGATAAAATCGGACTGCCGATATTATCGGCCGATAAATGCTTTAAATTATAATATCGGAAATGATCTGTATAGGTTTCAAAAAATGTATGACTTTTTAAAACGCCGCTGTACGGAGTGGTACAAGGACGTAGGGAGAAGTACAGAGCAGTTGTGTCTCCCAGTCATACTTGCCAACCCTCCCGATTTTCCCGGGAGACTCCCCAATTTCAGTGCCCCTCCCGAAAATCTCCCAGTGCAACTATTCTCCCGAATTTCTCCTGATTTCCACCCAGACAACAATATAGGGGGCGTGCCTTAAAGGCACTGCTTTTGCGTGCCGGCCCAATCACATAATATCTACGGATTTTCACACACACAAGTGAATGCAAACGCATACTTGGTCAACAGCCATACAAGTCACACTGAGGGTGGCCGTATAAACAACTTTAACACTGTTACAAATATGCGCCACACTGTGAACCATACTTGCCAACCCTCCCGGATTTTCCGGGAGACTCCCGAAATTCAGCGCCTCTCCCGAAAACCTCCCGGGACAAATTTTCTCCCAAAAATCTCCCGAAATTTAGGCGGACCTGAGTGACGTGTCGACAGCCTGTTTTCAGGTCCGCTTTCCCACAATATAAACAGCATGCCTGCCCAATCACGTTATAAATGTAGAATGATCAAGGGCGAGTTCTTGATTTCTTATGTGGGTTTATTGTTAGGCAGTTTCATTAACGTCCTCCCAGCGCGGTAACAACACACAACAACAGCAGTCACGTTTTTGTCTACCGTAAAGCAGTTCGTCTGCCGTAAACAGCAATGTTGTGACACTCTTAAACAGGACAATACTGCCATATACTGTAAATGCATATGTGACAATAACATCTACGGCACAACTGTGCACACAACAAGGAGACGAAGCAGAATGCATCATCAGAGAGGGTGTTCAGCATGGTTAGGAAAATAGTGACAGAGAATAGAACAAGGATGGACAATTATGGACCCTTAACTCAACAATGAGTAGATGAGTGTTATGTGTGTGTATATGTGTAAATAAATGAACACTGAAATTCAAGTATTTCTCTTATATATATAATAAAAAAAATAAAATAAATAAAAAATTAAAAAATAAATAAATATATATATATATATATATATATATATATATATATATATATATATATATACATATATATATATATATATAGCTAGAATTAACTGAAAGACAAGTATTTTCTATATATATATATATATATATATATATATATATACCGTATATATGTATGTGTGGGAAAAAAATCACAAGACTATTTCATCTCTACAGGCCTGTTTCATGAGGGGGGGTACCCTCAATCATCAGGAGATTTTAATGGGAGCATTCGCATACCATGGTTTATATAGGGCACAGAGTGGGTGGGTACAGGCTGGCCTAGGGGCGTGGTGATTGGCTCATGTGTTACCTAGGAGGTGTTTCCGTCTATGGCGGCATGTTGTTACAATTTCGCTGCGCTTGTTGAGGGATGACAGGTCTGGACGGTAAATAATAAACAGTTTCTCTTTCAAGCATAGGTTGCATCTTTTATTACCACTATTGTAAGGTGTGCTGGATGCAAGAATTTGCCATGTTATTGAATATTCAACATTATTGTCTTTGAGGTCCCAAATGTGTTTGCTGAGTTCTGTGGTATTTCGCAGGTTTTTGTTCCTGAAAGAAGCCTTGTGATTGTTCCATCTGGTTTTGAATTCTCCCTCGGTTAATCCTACATATGTGTCGGATGTGTTAATGTCCTTGCGTATTACCTTAGATTGGTAGACAACTGATGTTTGTAAGCACCCCCCGTTGAGGGGGCAATCAGGTTTCTTTCGACAGTTACATCCTTTGTTGGTTTTGGAGTCGCTCTGTCTGGGGGTCGACGGCTCATTTGCAATTGTTTTGTTGTGGTTTGAGATGATTTGTCGTATATTGTTCATGCAGCTGTAGCTCAATTTAATGTTGTTCTTGTTGAATACTTTTCTTAGGGTGTTGTCTTTGGGAAAGTGTTTGTCAATCAGATTGAGGAATTTGTGTCCAATGTTCGTTGAGACGTTTTTGCTGTATGGGGGGTTGTACCAGATGATGTCGTTTCGTTTTATGTTCTTTTTTGGCTGGTTTCCTGGCGTGGGTTCATAGGTGAGGGTGAAATTGTATCCGCTTTCATCAAGGGCTTTTTGGTACGGGGGGGTTGCTTGGTCAAATTCAGCTTTGCTAGATGACAGCATCGATAGCCTTTTATTGATTCCGGTAGGTATTCTTTTCGTGGTGGTAGGTGGGTGGTTGCTGTCATGGTGCACGTATTGGAGTGTTGTGTTGGGTTTCGTGAATGGTTGGTAGCTGTTATTTCTCAGGTTGAAAGTGACGTCAAGGAAGTTGACGGTTTGCTTGTTGGCTTCAATCGTGATCCATAGGCCGTTCTCTTTGAAAATTTGGCATATGCGCTTCTTGGTATTCTCGCTGCTCCTTGGCGAGGCGCGACACACTGCCAGTCCGTCATCACGGTAAATACCAAGGTTCAGATTGAGGCTAGCGAGCTGGGAGAGGAGGAAACTCCCAACGAGTTCACACGTTTCTGCTCCGTCAAAACTTCCCATAGTGACGTCAAATGTTGCATTGTTCTTTTTTTGCCATGGTGTACTGTTGTGGATGAGAATGGAGTTTTTTGCGTGGATGATGATGTTTCTTTCGTTGCCTGTGATTGAGTCGTAGTCTGAGGCGAAGTCTAGTGCTTGAGTCAGTAGGTCTTGCGTGATGGAAGGGTAAAATTCCTCGATATCAAAGGAGATAAAGTTGTGCTGTTGTTTGTCTTGGATGTTGTTGAACCATTTGATTACTGCTGCTGTATTTCTCCATTGGTTGAGTGGTGTTTTGTCCTTGATTTTTGTGTTGACTCTGTCCAGGATTATTTTGCTGATTTTTCCTATTTCAGATTTAGTTGGGTTTATTAGTCGGCATGTTGGGTTATTTGCGAAGTTGGGTTTGTGGTCCTTCAATGTGATGAAGGCTTCCTTGTTGGCTGTGGCGTCCACCCTGTCCTCAATGTCCAGTTCAGCCGCGATCCTTTTATTTTCCAGGTGGATGTTCTGTAAGGTGTTGGGTTGCGTTTTTTTGTATGATTTGGTGATGCTTCTGTCCAGTAAGGTGTGGTGTTCTGGTATGTCCATTCTGTAGAAGTTTGTGGTTTTATCGGCAGCTATGATGAGGTTGTTTACTTTCTTGATGCGATCCTTGTCATTTTTCAGCTTGGTGAGGAGTGGGTTGCGGATTGGCTTGAATTTGACTGATTGTATCATTTTGAGCATGTCGTTCTCAAAATCCTTTAGTTCCTCAACTGTGGGTGGGTTCTTGGTAGATTTGAATCCGTAAGTTTCCTTTTGCATTCCTTTTGTTTCAGGGTGGAGGAAAAAATGTGCTTTCCACCGCATCCTTCTTAGGAAGTGTTCCGTCTTTTCTATGAGCCTTAGCTTGTAGTCATTATATATGTATATGAAATACTTGACTCCTCCCCTCTTAACCACGCCCCCCCCCCCACCCACCCACCTCCCGAAATCGGAGGTCTCAAGGTTGGCAAGTATGCTGTGAACCCACACCAAACAAGAATGACAAACACATTTCGGGAGACCATCCGCACCGTAACACAACATAAACACAACAGAACAAATACCCAGAACCTCTTGCAGCACTAACTCTTCCAGGCGCTACAATATGCACCCCCCGCTACCCCCCACCTCAACCCCGCCCACCCCAACCCCGCCCACCTCAACCTCCTCATAAAATTTATGACTTTTTAAAACACCGCTGTGTACACGGACGTAGGGAGAAGTACAGAGCGCCAATAAACCTTGAAGGCGCTGCCTTTGCGTGCCGGCTCAATCACATAAAATCTACGGCTTTTCACACACACACAATTGAATGCAACGCATACCTGGTCAACAGCCATACAGGTCACACTGAGGGTGGCCGTATAAACAACTTTAACACTGTTACAAATATGCGCCACACTGTGAACCCACACCAAACAAGAATGACAAACACATTTTGGGAGAACATCTGCACCGTAACACAATATAAACACAACAGAACAAATACCCAGAATCCTTTGCAGCACTAACTCTTTCGGGACGCTACAATATACACCCCCCGCTACCCCCTAACTCCCCCACCTCAACCCTGCCCACCTCAACCTCCTCATGCCCTCTCAGGGAGAGCATGTCCCAAATTCCAAGCTGCTGTTTTGAGGCATGTTTAAAAAAATAATGCACTTTGTGACTTCAATAATAAATATGGCAGTGCCATGTTGGCATTTTTTTCCATAACTTGAGTTCATTTATTTTGGAAAACCTTGTTGCATTGTTTAATGCATCCAGCGGGGCATCACAACAAAATTAGGCATAATAATTTGTTAATTCCACGACTGTATATATCGGTATTGGTTGATATTGGAATCTGTAATTAAGAGTTGGACAATATCGGAATATCGGCTATCGGCAAAAAAGCCATTATCGGACATCTCTAATAAAAATAATATAACTCCTTTAATGTGCCCTATAATCCGGTGCGCCTTATATATGAAAACAGATCAAAAATATACCATTCATCGGCTGGATGGCTATTTTAAAGGTTGGCTATTTTGAAGAAACTAGAATATTAAACATGTTTTCAGTTATTTCACCTTTTTTTTTGTTAAGTACATAACTCCACGTGTTCATTCATAGTTTTGATGCCATCCATCCATCCATCCATTTTCTACCGCTTGTCCCTTTTGGGGTCGCGGGAGGTGCTGGAGCCTATCTCAGCTGCATTCGGGCGGAAGGCGGGGTACACCCTGGACATGTCGCCACTTCATCGCAGTAGTTTTGATGCCTTCAGTGACAATCTACAATGTAAATAGTCATGAAAATAAAGAACACGCATTGAATGAGGAGAAGGTGTGTCCAAACTTTTGGCCTGTACTGTACATAGACCCAATTTCCACAATGCCCGCATGCACTACTTGACTGTATTACATAATCATACATTAGCTACATGATGACCACACACAAACATCTCCGCAGGCCTCCCGAGTACTTTTTGTTACCTGAATCATGAGTATGTGTGTGTATTACAGTACATGTGCAGTATAATCCTCCCTGCCTGGACATTCATAGGTATTGCACTACAGAGCAGCTGTTTTATGTGATTTATAGAACTTTTTAATAGTTCTAAAAAAAAAAAGTTATTGATGGCTTCTTTCTTTACAAAAAAACATCTGCATTATGTCTTTCTTTTCTTGGCAGACAATTACGGAGGATATGAGAACCAGCTTTTTAAAGGTAATGGCCCTGCTGTCAACAGTCCAGTCATAAATAGGATACTGTACATACTGTACGTACGGTATGGTAAAGTCAGCAATGGTAACTTTTGCTGACCTTGCTAGCATAGATCACTTTTTTTCACTTGTGTTTTGCAGAGGAGGAGCTCAATGGCGAAGAGGAGGAAATACCGCCGTTCAGAGGTAAACGCACAAAAGCGTCATTTATATTCGCAGTTGCACATTTGCATATTAAAATATGCGGCGTGTGTTTAGGTCGCACGAGAGGTGGCTGCGTGAGGTGCCAGCAGAGCAATTCCCTCCAACTGGCCGTCAAAGTCCTCGCGGCATTTGTTGCATTCCTCGTCATCACTGTCACGGTGCTGGCCTCACTCGGTGAGTTCCTGTATGTACTTCCTAAAATAAAATGGACTGACATCATGTGAGGGGAAAGAAGCTGATGGCTTCAATGTGGATTTTTATTGTAGTCCTTGAGTGCGCTTTCTAACTGGCGCAGATCGACCAAATGTTTCTACCTGACAGCTGCGCTGTACCAGCAGATGTTTTACACATCTCACTCTTTATTGCCTGGGAGAGTTGTGAATCATTCACTATCGCTCAAGCATCTCGGCGAGTGAAGCTTGGAGCTCACAAAGATGGATTCAAGTATACAATTACTAGAGAAAAACATGTTTCTTAATGTAGTAGATACCGCAGGGGTGGCCAAACGTCGGCTCGCGGACCCACGTTCTTAATCTGGCCCCAACATACTATATTGCCAAAAGTATTTGGCCACCTGCCTTTACTCACATATGAACTTGAAGTGCCATCCCATGGAATTGTCCAAAATGTTTTGGTATCCTGGAGCATTCAAAGTTCATTTCACTGGAACTTAGGGGCCAAGCCCAACTCCTGAAAAACCAACCCCACACCATAATTCCTCCTCCACCAAATTTCACACTCGGCACAATGCAGTCCAAAATGTAGCGTTCTCCTGGCAACCTCCAAACCCAGACTGGTCCATCAGATTGCCAGATGGAAAAGTGTGACACATCAGCCCAGAGAAGGCGTCTAGAGTCCAGTGGCGACGTGCTTTACACCACTGCATCCCACGCTTTGCAGTGGACTTGGTGATGTGTGGCTTAGATGCAGCTGCTCGCCCATGGAAACCCAGTCCATGAAGCTCTCTGCGTACTGTACGTGGGCTAATTGGAAGGTCACATGAAGTGTGGAGCTCTGTAGCAACTGACTGTGCAGAAAGTCTTTGCACTATGCGCTTCAGCATCCGCTGACCCCTCTGTGTCAGTTTACATGGCCTACCACTTGGTGGCTGACTTGCTGTTGTTCCCAAACTCTTCACTTTTCTTATAATGAAGTTGACTTTAAAATATTTAGGAGCAAGGAAATTTCACGACTGGATTTGTTGCACAGGTGGCATCCTATGACAGTTCCACGCTGGAAATCATTGAGGGCAGCCCATTTTTTCACAAATGTTTGTAAAAACAGTCTCCATGCCTGAGTGCTTGATTTTATTCACCTGTGGCCGGGCCAAGTGATTAGGACACTTGATTCTCATCATTTGGATGGGTGGCCAAATACTTTTGGCAATATAGTGTATGTTGATAATCTTAAAATGAATCTAAATGACTTTCTTCTTCTGGCCACTGTGACTAATGTCAGCTATGACCATGTGTTTTACATCACTGCGTAACAACACAGCATCTATTTATATGTGGCTAACCAAACAACCTTTCCCTCACATGGTGCAAACACATCAAAACACACAAATAAAGTTGACATAAATCCGCTGAACTATGTGGACTTTATGAAAAAAGTAGCACACACCGTTAAAAATTGCACCCGTCTACAGGCATGTGAAGTGAAATCCGCATTTTTAAACATTAATTTTCCCCTCAAAATGTCACTTCCGAGTTTTTTTTATGAAATATCAATAAAAATACGAACGCTCACCTTCGCCGCGGGTACTTTCTGTTCTTCTTGCCTAAATGTCGCACTGAGTTGCAGGACTGGGAGATGATCAGAAACCCCCAAACAAGTTTGTTAGTTAGCTAACCAGCGAGTTAGCGTGTTGTTGTCTCCGTTCGCTCTCCGAGCCGCAACGCTGACGACTGTCTTACTTTGCTGCTAGTCATATTTGGATGATTGCAATCTGGACACTGTTAGTTTTGAACCAGTTGTAGTTCTAGAGCCGGGGTGTCAAACGTACGGCCCAGGTTTTATCCGGCCCGCGGGATGAGTTTGCTAATTACAAAAATGAGCCGAAATTTTTCCATGAAAGAAACAGCTGTTCTAAATGTGTCCACTAGATGTCACAATAGCCATTTTTTGCAACTTTGTATATCAGTGTTTTTCAACCTTTTTTGAGGCAAGGCACATTTTTCTCATTAAAAAATCCGGATGCACACCACCAGCAGAAAACGTTAAAAAAATGAAACTCCACCAGGTCGTCGTGTCTTATTTTGAGTTTGTTTGTGTTTTCCTGTGTGTAGTGCTTAGTCCTTGTCTTGCGCTTATTTTGGTGGCCCTTCCTGTTTTGTTTTTGTTTTCCCGTAGCAGTTTCATGGCTTCCTTTGAGCGCTATTCCGCACACCTGGTTTGTGTTAGCAAGCAGGGCTATTTACATTGTTGCTATCCTTCTTTGTGTGGACATTGTTGGTTGTCATGTCAAGAACGGACGTACTTTGTGGACGCCGTAAGTTTTTGCTGTCGTCCAGCATTCTGTTTCTGTTTACTTTGTAGCCAGTTCAGTTTTACTTTCGTTTTGCATAGCCATTGCCTTTCCCTTTCCCTTTTGTTAATTTTTGGCTTAAGCATTACATACCTTTTTACCTGCACACATATTGGGATCACAACAAACCGTCCTCGTCTCACCCAACACATTCTGACTTTTACAAAGCAATTAACTACCCGCTGCCACCTACTGACATGGAGTATTACGTGGTTACCCAGCAGAGTTTTACACAGCACATAAATAACATCCTGTAATTTGCTTTTGATATTATTTTTCTATCTTGATAGATTGAAAATTAACACCAATGAGTTGACTGATGAACATTATCACATAATTTATTCAGAAAGTATAAATAACGACAAATAAAGATAGAATACCATTAACCGCAACATGTGTTGCACAAAACAAAAGTACTATTGAGTTTCGGTGTCGATTCCCAGGTACCAGGAGTTGGTACCTTATCGGTGAACGGGACCCATCCCTACGACAACAATCTTCCGCCGTTCTTGATCCATGCTGATCAAGTGTTTACCCAGTAACAACAACAATACTGCGCATATCTGAGGATTAGTACACCAAAGCACTTGATCCAGCAACTACAATGAGAGATTTCACATGATGGCGTAGAATATCCGTAAAAAGCAGGTGGTGTGCACAACACATGTGGATATATTTATTCGGGCTTGCAGAGCCGCGTCCATCCCCCAAGTCAGCAGTTATGATGCGGAAAATGCCTAAAAAAAACCTACACGTAATATAAACTCAAACACTCCCTTGGGAAAGTTGTGGGGGGTTCAGGACGTGAGCAGCTGAATAAACTTTCTCTCATCAGTGATTAAGTGGAATTTGTCAGATAATTGAATTACATTGTCATGTCAGGACTAAAATTACCTTCCTGTAATTCAGTGTTTTCAAATAGTGGGTCGGGATCCCCTGCGTGGTCGTGAGCAGCAGGATCATTTTTCTTTATTTGGGTATACACTCTACTATTCATGTTAGAACGACACAGAAGCCTGCAGCTAGGTGGCAGCAGTGCTCGATCTGATCAACAGACTGCCCGTCCTACCCCTGAGAAGTAGTAAGCAGGGTTCGAATTTAACCACGGCAACTGCGGCAAAAGCCGCGACCGCCCTCGTCACTTATCGTAAGCCCTAAAAAATTGACCAGCATCTGCGGCAAGAACATGCCGTGACCGCCCTTGACTTTTTACTTGTTAATGGATGAGGGATGTAACATGTAAACGGTATAATAATAATTCACAATGAAATTCCAGACGGTTAGTAACACTGTCTAATTTTTTAATTACCGAAAAAACGTCATTTATTAATGCATTTTAGGCAACACAAAGTTAGGCGCATGCGCTCTAGCGTCCTTTGGCTCGATAATCATGGACGTGGACTTTGCTCGGGAGATTTCCCCACGGAGTAAACACGAGCCAAACGCTTGGTTTATCATAATTTTCCCGTTTAAGAGCGCACTGCTGTGTTTAGATGGAGACGGGTGTGGACAATATTGGAGACAGCACTTGTCCCCACACTAAAAGTATACAGTGAAGGAGAAAACTATTTGATGATAGGCAGCAGGCGATGTGTCGTGAACGTTGTCACAACATGTTTATAAAGTCTTTAGTTTGTTTACTGGGATGTTCGCTCGTCCTTTATCTAACTGCAAACTGTATCAGTGTTCAAATAACATTAATACTAGCTAAAATGTTTTGTCATCTCATCGAACTGAACGAAGGCTGTGAAGATTGTGTATTCGATGTGCGAGGTGTCGCTCCTCTTTATTTTTGTTGGCCAAACTGTTGTACTGAACCAAAAGAAGAACAAAGCTTGTTTATTAGACTTCATCTTCATTAGCCAAACTGCTTTGTGTTTTACTTTAATATCAGAAAGTAAACACAAGGTTTTTATACATGTTTTTTTTCATGTCACAAAGGTATCACTTCAAAAAACATTCATGTGACAAAGCATTTTGTTAATGTGTTATTGTGTATAGTTAATTCTTATATGACATATTTCTGCTCAAACTCTTAATGGATTTGTCCTGATACAGCATCTACATGTACATATACATGTACATAACTTAAACAAAATAATAATAATAAAATACCTTACTCTATCAAAATGTAAAAATAGAGATAAAGGCATCATGTAATGACAAAAAGCTGATAAGTTTATATGAATAATGAATAAAAAAAACAGTTATTCATATATATATATATATATATATATATATATATATATATATATATATATATATATATATATATATATATATATGTATATATATATATATATATATATATATATATATATATATATATATGTATATATATATATATATATATATATATATATACACAGGTAAAAGCCAGTAAATTAGAATATTTTGAAAAACTTGATTTATTTCAGTAATTGCATTCAAAAGGTGTAACTTGTACATTATATTTATTCATTGCACACAGACTGATGCATTCAAATGTTTATTTAATTTAATTTTGATGATTTGAAGTGGCAACAAATGAAAATCCAAAATTCCGTGTGTCACAAAATTAGAATATTGTGTAAGGCTGGGTCTGGCATTCTGCATCTTCCTTTTCACAATACCCCACAGATTTTCTATGGGGCTAAGGTCAGGGGAGTTGGCGGGCCAATTTAGAACAGAAATACCATGGTCCGTAAACCAGGCACGGGTAGATTTTGCGCTGTGTGCAGGCGCCAAGTCCTGTTGGAACTTGAAATCTCCATCTCCATAGAGCAGGTCAGCAGCAGGAAGCATGAAGTGCTCTAAAACTTGCTGGTAGACGGCTGCGTTGACCCTGGATCTCAGGAAACAGAGTGGACCAACACCATCTGGACTGCTGCTGAGTGGTCCAAAGTCATGTTTTCTGACGAAAGCAAATTTTGCATTTCCTTTGGAAATCGAGGTCCCAGAGTCTGGAGGAAGACAGGAGAGGCACAGGATCCACGTTGCCTGAAGTCTAGTGTAAAGTTTCCACCATCAGTGATGGTTTGGGGTGCCATGTCATCTGCTGGTGTCGGTCCACTCTGTTTCCTGAGATCCAGGGTCAACGCAGCCGTCTACCAGCAAGTTTTAGAGCACTTCATGCTTCCTGCTGCTGACCTGCTCTATGGAGATGGAGATTTCAAGTTCCAACAGGACTTGGCGCCTGCACACAGCGCAAAATCTACCCGTGCCTGGTTTACGGACCATGGTATTTCTGTTCTAAATTGGCCCGCCAACTCCCCTGACCTTAGCCCCATAGAAAATCTGTGGGGTATTGTGAAAAGGAAGATGCAGAATGCCAGACCCAAAAACGCAGAAGAGTTGAAGGCCACTATCAGAGCAACCTGGGCTCTCATAACACCTGAGCAGTGCCAGAAACTCATCGACTCCATGCCACGCCGCATTAACGCAGTAATTGAGGCAAAAGTATTGAGTATTGTACATGCTCATATTTTTCATTTTCATACTTTTCAGTTGGCCAACATTTCTAAAAATCCCTTTTTTGTATTAGCCTTAAGTAATATCCTAATTTTGTGACACACGGAATTTTGGATTTTCATTTGTTGCCACTTCAAATCATCAAAATTAAATGAAATAAACATTTGAATGCATCAGTCTTTGTGCAATGAATAAATATAATGTACAAGTTACACCTTTTGAATGCAATTACTGAAATAAATCAAGTTTTTCAAAATATTCTAATTTACTGGCTTTTACCTGTGTATATATATATATATATATATATATATATATATATATATATATATATATATATATATATATATATATATATGTATGTATGTATGTATGTATGTATGTATGTATGTATGTATGTATGTATATATATATATATATATATATATATATATATATATATATATATATATATATATATATATATATATATATATATATATATATATATATGCGTGGCGCAGTGGGAGAGTGGCCGTGCGCAACCCGAGGGTCCCTGGTTCAATCCCCACCTAGTACCAACCTCGTCATGTCCGTTGTGTCCTGAGCAAGACACTTCACCCTTGCTCCTGATGGGTGCTGGTTAGCGCCTTGCATGGCAGCTCCCTCCATCAGTGTGTGAATGTGTGTGTGAATGGGTAAATGTGGAAGTAGTGTCAAAGCGCTTTGAGTACCTTGAAGGTAGAAAAGCGCTATACAAGTACAACCCATTTATCATTTATTTATTTATATATATACATATACACACACACACACACACATGCATGCTTTAGAGTCCCTGCCTCGGCAACACTTGTCTTGACCTTAAAAAGTTAAAATTCGAGGCCTGAGTAAGTACACATAGGAACATGTGTACAGAACAAAGAGAAGCAAAGAGATTGAGACGTTTGGGACAGGAATGAAAAGAAAAAATGGAGTCGTCATCAGCGGCAAGAAAAACCAGTGATAAGCAGAATAAAAAGCCTGGAAGTACAGTAAAGTACAGTAGTCTTTGGATTCACTGTAACTACAGTAGGAAATGAGAAAATACCGTTCTACTGCCATTCTACTACCCTTTGCAACTTCCTATCTCTGAAATATTTTTTTTTACTGTTACAAAGCACAGATCCCAGCTTAACATTAAGCAAGAGTTAAAAGTAGCATTTTTGCAGTCCAGATGTGCTGTGCAAAAGGGGCTCACTGCAGCCACTAAACTCGATTAGAATAATTTCATTTTGTTGTTGTAGATTTTCTGTGCCGCTGGCAATTGAAGTTGAGTGGGTTCATATAAAACCGACGCATGCTGTGAAATAAGCTTGAAAGAATTAGTAAAAGTTAAAAGTTTCATTAAAAAATGCGTTAATCCTTCGGAAGAAATCTATTAAAATCCTTGATGAAAAGCCTCTGTCATTCCATCAGTGTACCATTTTGGTAACATATAAAGTCCTTAACTTTGATGTTTGTATTCATTTTAAACACATCTGTTTAATTTATAAAGTCCTTCATGGACTAGCCCCACTCTCCACATACGTTAAAGTGAGGACTGGCAGAGGTTTTGGCACCAGAGTCTTTTCCAGAGGAGACAAACAGTCCAAGGAAGTCATTTCTGGAACGGACTTCCCATTAATATTAGAGAATGTCCCATTTTTTACACTTTTAAAAAGCATCTTAAATTATTTCTTTAAAATTCACAGTCATGTCGTTACTCGGATTCATTTTATTGTTTTTCATCTTCAGTGTCTGGGTTTTTGACATTATAATGTTTTTCTTCTGTGTTTGTGTTTTTTATGTCTTGGCACTACAAATGTAAATGAGCAACTACGCTATCTCATTTACACTCTGTAAATCAGATAGTTCATCAATGTGCATTGTCCTAAATAAACAAATCTCTCACTACCGGATTAAAGCCAACAAACTAATTTTAACAAAAACAAAAGTTAGAGCTCATGTTGAAAAGGAATAGGCTGAAAACGCTGATGAAGTGAGCAATGTTTACACTTTTAAAACATAAAAAGGCCCAACTCAGTGAATCGTTTGCATTTGTTTTCTGTGTATTGAGAATCACACACACTGAAAAGTCATCTTTAAATGTAACAAATTAAGTTAATGATCTTGACATAGAAATTAGGTTAGAGATGTCCGATAATGGCTTTTTTGCCGATATCCGATATTCCAATATTGTCCAACTCTTAATTACCGATTCCGATATCAACCGATACCGATATATACAGTTGTGGAATTAACACATTATTATGCCTAATTTTGTTGTGATGCCCCGCTGGATGCATTAAACAATGTAACAAGGTTTTCCAAAATAAATCAAGTCAAGTTATGGAAAAAAATGCCAACATGGCACTGCCATATTTATTATTGAAGTCACAAAGTGCATTTTTTTTTTATTAACATGCCTCAAAACAGCAGCTTGGAATTTGGGACATGAGGAGGTTGAGATGGGCGGGGTTGAGGTGTTGGGGGGGGAGTAGCGGGGGGTGTATATTGCAGCGTCCCGGAAGAGTTAGTGCTGCAAGGAGTTCTGGGTATTTGTTGTGTTGTGTTTCTGTTGTATTACGGTGCGGTGCGGATGTTCTCCCGAAATGTGTTTGTCATTCTTGTTTGGTGTGGGTTCACAGTGTGGCGCATATTTGTAACAGTGTTAAAGTTGTTTATACGGCCACCCTCAGTGTGACCTGTATGGCTGTTGATCAAGTATGCCTTTCATTTACTTGTGTGAAAAGCCGTAGATATTATGTAATTGGGCCGGCACGCAAAGGCAGTGCCTTTAAGGCACTCCCCCAATATTGTTGTCTGGGTGGAAATCGGGAGTAATTCGGGAGAATGGTTGCCCCGGGAGATTTTCGGGAGGGGCACTGAAATTCGGGAGTCTCCCGGGAAAATCGGGAGGGTTGGCAAGTATGACTGGGAGACGCAGCTGCTCTGTACTTCTCCCCACGTCCGTGTACCACTCCGTACAGCGGCGTTTTAAAAAGTCATACATTTTACTTTTTGAAACCGATGCCGATAATTAAATTTTAAAGCATTTATCGGCCGATAATATCGGCAGTCCGATATTATCGGACATCTCTAGTTTAGGTTGTTGCAGATGTTATCTCAGCACATTTTTTTACTTTAAAAACAAGATAGCTGTATGAACAATGTAACGATTTACAGATAAATAAATATCAAGATGTAATATAAATCGGAGGTGTTGCGGAATTTCTGTTCCCCGGGGGGTTATGACAGAAAATAATTGAATAGTGTATTAATTATTTGAGCAGTTAACCTTCAACACCTTGTTAGAACAAGACAAACCTTGGTAGTGTAGAAATGTGCAAGTACCACTTTCTATTTTTACTCCAGTGTGTTAAAATTTAGTTTTTGTTGTGTTTTTGTGTGTGCAGAACCAAGATAGCAATTGTATTTGGATTATCTCAACAATTTATGATACTAACTTGATAGAGTAGTATCGCAAACATGAGTACAACAACAATAACGGCTTTGTGCGGACTCATTTTCAGCATATAGGACGTTTTCCTGTTATTAGCAGTGCAGTGATTAGTCGACAAAAATCTATATTAAAAAATTGTGGGCGATCATAGTTGTTGATGTCATTGCTCTTGTTTACACACATGTTGTAAGTGGGCCCGAGTGATGACCAGAAAGCAACAGGAATTTAAAAAATGGCTGAGGCTACTGAAACACCACCACAAGCTAAAAAAAATGAAATAACGGGGAAATCTTGCCCTCAACACGTCAAAGTCATGAATAACTTGCTCAATTTGCAAAGCTGGCCTTTTGGTGGCAGTACGTCCGTGATGCAGGAGCGTTTAAAGCGGAGGCATGTCAGACATCTGGGGGTTACGGTCTACGATCGTTAGCTTATCAGCTAGCTAGCGAACAAGGAAGAGACGGAGTTGTGTGGAAAAAGAGCTTTAACTATCTATTTTAGCCGAAGTCCGCCTTTGTTTCCACCAGTGACATGCGGTCACTAGAGGCAGGTGAGGCGGGGCCTCACCTGCCATCATGGAAAGAAAAAAAATGTAAAAAGAAAAAAAATTATTAAATTGTTAAATGTATCCAGTGATTATACTATAAAGTTATTTTCCATTTAACTTCACCAGTTTTAGATTATTTTTATTCAAAATCGCTGAATTTTCACATTTGCCGTTCAAATACTGAGAAGAGACGGTGCGGTGATCAGCAGCCAGTTGAGGCACGTCACTCAGTTGTGCCTCAACATGGATTGCGGACTCGGCTAACTGCTGGCCTGCTGTGCAGTGAGACCGTATTGCTATATGAACTATATTATACATTTCCATAGTTTAGTTAGCTGAGGTATATAATGTACAGTGTATTTTGTCAACAACTGTATGTGTGTAACGTATTTCTTGTGCTGAGCAATCATAAAACTGCTGCGAAGACACACTGTGTGAGGCTCGCGTAATCCCGCCTCCTGGTGCCGGTTATTGCACCTCCGCCGCAGACTGCACCCCCCGACGGGAGCGCCACACCAACCAAAGCCCACACCCAAACCCTCCACGTGCAAGACCGAATCCACCCAAAAAAAGTCACTTAACAAGAAGCCAAAAAGTGCAAAAAAAACATTGCTCGCGCCGGAGGAGCCGTGAACGACTACAGGGACACAACATTAGGTACACCTGCAGACTGCAGCACTGATTTCATATTTCATTCATTCACAACTCCTCCAACACGAACACCACTGTTCCCGCACTTATAAGTAAAGGTAAGACCATAATAACGTTTTTTTTATTAAATGTGCTTTTTTGTGTGCTACAGTTTGTATGTGTAAGTTAAAGTTAAGTACCAATGATTGTCACACACACACTAGGTGTGGTTAAATTTGTCCTCTGCATTTGACCCATCCCCTTGATCACCCCCTGGGATGTGAGGGGAGCAGTGGCCAGCAGCGGCGCCGTGCCCGGCAATAATTGTTGGTGATTTAACCCCCAATTCCAACCCTTGATGCTGAGTGCCAAGCAGGGAAGAATGCTGGTATGAGCTTTTAAACATAACTCGTTAACTGCTGCCAATCAAATGGTGAATAAGATACTCTTTAGGGTTCATATGTTTGTAAATCTGACTGTGATGAAGTCAGTGCCTCACCAGTCATGAACCTCACCGCACGTCACTGGTTTCCACGCAGCATCACAAAATTTACTTTTCTTTTTTAGGGAGCGAGATAGCTTTGTTGTTGTTTTGTTGCTTCGAGTAGGACTTTCCGTTGTTTGCATTAAATATTGGTTGTTTGTGTTTATCAGGACTTTGCAACGTTTAATACAGGGGTGTCCAAACAATTTGACTTGGGGGCCACATTGGGCTAAAATAATTTGGCCGAAAGCTGACTGTATGTAATGTAACAATAGATGTAGTTTTGTAATCAATCAGAAATATCAAGCAGCTAAATTGCGCCAAACATGGATAAGTGTGGAGAGAGTGTTTTGCCTTTTTCCCCCATCATGCATTGCAGGTGATTTGAATGGATGTCATTTTGAAATATATGGGTACTCCGGCTTCCTCCCACCTCCAAAGATATGCACCTGGGGATAGGTTGATTGGCAACACTAAATTGGCCCGAGTGTGTGAATGTGAATGTGAATGTTGTCTGTCTATCTGTGTTGGCCCTGCGATGAGGTGGCGACTTGTCCAGGGTGTACCCCGCCTTCCGCCCGATTGTAGCTGAGATAGGCTCCAGCACCCCGAAGGGAATAAGCGGTAGAAAATTGATGGATGGATGGATGGATGAATGTTGTGATTGGACATTTTGTATAATATCTACAAAAGTCAGTGAGCAGGTTGTGTTATGTGTGACCATGTGTGTTGACTTTTTGTGTTATTTTTTCTTGCGCCACGAGTGGGAACGGTTGTTTGGATTGTGTCATATATGAAATTGCTTTGATATTTCTTGTTTAAAGTGCAATCAATGGTTCTTAGCCCTAATTACTAATTTTACAAGCAAGTCAGTGCCAAACATTCAGTAAATGTACTGTCAATATGTACAATTTTGTTGGAGACACCCAGTGTTGAAACCCATAGAGCGATTAGCTAATTTAGAATCATTTCGAACGCTATCATCATGACAGATTTATTGTTGTATTTTTTAAAACAGCCGTACTTTTTAAGTTTATATTGTTGCCGAACATTTTGCTTAAAGATATATTGTCTAAAAAACATGACTTTTTGTCATATTTTTGCTCATTTATTGTGTTTTGTTTACTTTTTAAATTAGTGCCAAAGCAGCGTAGCAGTTTTGAATTGGATTCACTGCAGTAAGGGATATCCCTTAGGACAGTGGTTCTCAACCTTTTTCAGTGATGTACCCCCTGTGAACATTTTTTTAATTCAAGTACCCCCTAATCAGAGCAAAGCATTTTTGGTTGAAAAAAAAGAGATAAAGAAATAAAATACAGCACTATGTCATCAGTTTCTGATTTATTAAATTGTATAACAGTGCAAAATATTGCTCATTTGTAGTGGTCTTTCTTGAACTATTTGGAAAAAAAGATATAAAAATAACTAAAAACTTGTTGAAAAATAAACAAGTGATTCAATTATAAATAAAGATTTCTACACATAGAAGTAATCATCAACTTAAAGTGCCCTCTTTGGGGATTGTAATAGAGATCCATCTGGATTCATGAACTTAATTCTAAACATTTCTTCACAAAAAAAGGACATCTTTAACATCAATATTTATGGAACATGTCCACAAAAAATCTAGCTGTCAACACTAAATATTGCATTGTTGCATTTCTTTTCACAGTTCTTTTTGACAGACATTTTAGTGACAAACCTGAGCTTGTGCTTCACTGAGTATATGAACTTACATTCATATTTTGTTGAAGTATTATTCAATAAATATATTTATAAAGGATTTTTGAATTGTTGCTATTTTTAGAATATTTAAAAAAAATCTCACGTACCCCTTGGCATACCTTCAAGTACCCCCAAGGGTATGCGTACCCCCATTTGAGAACCACTGCCTTAGGACACCCCTGGTTTATTAGTCACCACAGCTCATAAATAAATATTACTACTATCCATGTTTCATTTTTGTGGTATTGTCCCTTGTAAATATATATTATGTGTGCTGAAATGTTTTTTGTGAGATACTGTATAATAGTATCTTTCTTTCATGTGGCCAACTCATGACATTTTGTCCAATTATTAAAGTTCTGGTCCTCCATTATTTACTGTCACACCCCCGCCCCACCCAGGGGACATAATTATATCTCGTCTAAAATCCTGTTGATTGTATACATGATGTATAAAATCATGTGGATGATTGATGTGTAAAATCCGGTTGATTGTATACATGACGTATAAAATCATGTGGATTATTGATGTATAAAATCATGTGGATTATTGATGAATAAAATCTTATGATTTTAGTCTTACGCTTGCTCTGAATTGAAATTCAATTGTCGTATTCCTTTATCAAACGACTGTATGAGTATTCTGCGTACAATAAAAAAATATTAAAATAGTCGAGTAAAATGAGCTGAGATGACATAAAGTAACCAAACACATTTGGGAATTACTAGGTTAACTGAATTTAGGACATTGGGGTTGTCTGATTTTGAAGCATCTTCAAGACACTGCTCTTGTTTCTCTAGTGTTTAGGAAGGTTGACCATCTTTCCGAGGAGGAGTCAGTCTATGATAAGAAGATCACCAGGGCTCAGCAAGTATTAGAAGGTACCGCAGTTGTTCTACCAGACATTACTCAGACATGAATGCCTCAATTCTGTCTCTATCTTTCAGATCTGAGTAACTGCTCGGGCTGTCTGGATGTCACTCTGTACAGTGAGGAGATCAGCAGACTCAAGCAGGAGTTTGAGGACGTTCAAAAACTGTTACTAGGACAAGAGCAGGTACTGTGCTGTGTATTATTTCCTGGTGCTGGTCCAATATCGGCAAAAAATAACAGGCATCGGATTAGATCGTCTTGCATCTCAACTTACCCATATAAGGCTCTGATACAAACAGTCCTGCAGTGTGTTTAGTCAACAAGCAGCTAACATCTAAATGTCCTCCAATAAGCACACAAGGTTGGTCTTTTCCTGCATTTCAGTCAAGTCATAGAAGGTAGCCTAAAAAGCTGTACTATATGGTAATTTAAGCTATACAGTAGTTTAGCACACAAGCGTAGTAAGTGTCCACAATTGAACAATATTGCAGTCTAAAACACGGCATTTGTCAACATGGATAAAACGACCCGGTATAGTTGCATATTACTTACATATATACATACATTACTTACAAATATATATACATATGTACAAAGTCTCCAAGGCAGAAGCGTATTAAAATGTATCCAGTAACAAATGTGTCCGCATCATTCAACTTACTGCGTCATGAGCTTAACTTAATGAATTATTGTGGCCCTAGGAGTTGCCAAAAAACAATTACCAGTCCACTTTAACTTAAAGACAGTAACGGTCAATTTCAGATGGTTAATAAATAGGTAAGTGTTTTTGTGCCTTCTATTGTTCTCTGTTTGACTATTTTACTTGATCGATCCCTGGTGTGTGAATGTAAGTGTGAATGTTGTCTGTCTGTCTGTCGATGAGATGGCAACTTGTCCAGGGTGTACCCCGCCTTCCGCCCGTTTGCAGCTGAGATCGGATCCAGCACCCAGTACTCTAGGCTCCAAGAGCTGTAATGTCCATCCATCCATCCATTTTCTACTGCTTGTCCCATTCGGGGTCGCGGGGGTGCTGAAGCCTATCTCAGCTGCCTTCCGCCCGAATGCAGCTGAGCTGTAATGTGTTGGAAGTAAAAAAAAGTTGTATCGGGACACCCTGTAATTATTTCCCATCCAAATGTATCTGCTTCTAACCAGGCTTCACACACATACTGTACCTAAACTGTACATACTAGAATGCCCGTATTGGCCTGAATATAAGACAGTAAGTCTTCCCTCAAAAAAAAATGTGGAAAAAGACGTGTCGTTTTATATTGGGAGTCCAGAGCAAGGATTTTTTACCTTTTTGATCTTGTGGCCCAACTATTCCATTAAAGAGGGCCCAGGGCCCACTCAACTATTAACACTGAATTAGTAATCTTACTCTTGATTTTAATCATATTCAATAATTCTATCTACCAGTAACCTACTTACAGTTGAACAGGATAAACCTTGTCAAATGATATTAAAGCACGTTTTAATCACAAAGATTATTTATTATCAAGGCTTAGGTCAGGCTGATTACGAAATAAAATACTAATCGAATATAGTCCAAAAGAAGGGATATTTCTGGGCCTAACAATGGCGGTCTAGAGTGATACATGCACACCGACAGATTGCAGGCGAATCAATAGTTTTTCTTCCTGTCACACGCACGCGTGCGCACACACACACACACACACACACACACACACACACACACACACACACACACACACACACTTTTGTGTATTTGTTACCTTCTTGAGACCTGAGAATAATGCCTCCCTCTTTAGGACCACCCTTTCTAGATATATAAAGATTTGATAATATTATAATAATATATACAAACTATGCAAATATAAAAAAGGCTAGCTTTTAGTTATTTTTTGTTGTTGAATTTTTTGTTTGTAATTGGTTTTTAATCTTCATTATTTACTTCAAGTTATTACAGTATGTCTTTATACACATATATTAATTTTATAAATTTTGGCCAAAGGGGGTGCATTTCAATTTCTTACACACACTTGTTATTACATATGTTGGCCAGAGGGGGAGCACTTACCGTATTTTTCGGACTATAAGTCGCAGTTTTTTTATAGTTTGGTCGGGCTCCAGTGCGACTTATATATGTTTTTTTCCTTCTTTATTATGCATTTTCGGCAGGTGCGACTTATACTCCGGTGCGACTTATACTCCGAAAAATACGGTAAATTGTTTGCACACACTTGTTGTTTCATATGTTGACCAGAGAGGAGCACTTTTAAAACCAACACAAAGTCCATTTGAAAAATCCCTTCTTTTTGGGACCACCCTAATTGGGATAGATTTCACCACCAGGGGTGCAAATGAGACATTCTTTATTAGATGCCCATGGTTTTCCGTATTGGGACCATGATTTATGTCCTAACTTGTTCACCGGTCCTCATATGGAAGGTACGTTTCCTTGTTGATGTCCCAAGAAGGGTAGAAATACAAGAACACACACACACACACACACCTGGTAAAGCAAAAACCAATCACAAAATGTTTCAAAGGTTGGCCAAGGTAGAAAACAACAGAAGTTTAATCCTCATGACTTTTAATCGATCGCAACTTGACTATTCAGTCCATGCTCCTGACGTCTTGTAAGACAAACTGAATAGTCCAGTTGAAGGTCCTAAGAATACAATGACCTGGGTGAATGAAAACATCCATAGATAACACAAGTTTAAGATGATGATGATCGATAAAGTCCTCAAACGGCTACCGTGCATCTAAGAAGTATTTATCTTTGATTTTGTCTTGACACTTCTTGAGGCCGTCTTATATTCGGGTCAATGCGTTATATGGCAGTCTTCCAAGACAAACCAAGCAGTCCAGTTGCGAACGATTAAGCGCCCTGAGATGACAAGGACCTGGATGAATGAGAACCTTCATAGCTATGCCAGTCAATGATAACCACCTCCCCTCAGGTCCTGGACCAATCCTCTCGGACCCAGACCAAGCTAACAGCCACTAGCAACCAGCTGAGTCACGACATGCAGAACCACCTCATGTCCATCAAACTTCTCAACCAACTGTTGGAGAGACACCAAGATCAGGTGGAGGGCTGGAAAGGCGTACTGGAGGAAACGGAAGAGAAGATGAAAACTCTGACGGAGGATCAATATGATGTTAAAGCTACAGCGCAGCAGGTCAACACAACGGTGGCGCTAAGGTGAGTCGCTGTAGCTACAATATGTCCTCTCCACAACTTTTCAAGGATTGCACGTTGTTGCTCGAGTCATGGCTGCCTCCCGTCTGAGACTCACACGGAAATGGTTATGCGTGAAGCCAAACCTCAGTAGGAATAACAAAAGCACTTTGCAAGACCAAAAACTCTTGATTGATGGCATTCGTCATCCATACGGCTGGGAACATCTAAGAACATATGAGCAGGAAATCATGTATCCATGTTGTCTGCTTTCTAGTACTATGTGGATTGACGCCCTGCAGAGGAAATCAGACGAGGAGACTCTGGTGCTCCAGAAGTTGACCAGTGACTGGCAGAACTACAGTCAAGTCCTAGGCATGATCAAATCCAACAGCAGCAGCAATACGCAAACCTTACGCTCCCTCCAAAACGGCATCATAGCAGACCACCAGAGAATCGCCATGTCCTCGGAGATGTACTACGATCTTAGTCAGCAGGTACGTGTGTTTTTTTTTGTAGTGTTTTCCCTAACCTGCAACATAAACAATTCCAGGTAGACATAAAAGGTATAAACTAACTATGGGAAGGTCCATTTTTAGAAATGTGAGGGCGACTGATATCATGCATTACTCAACTACAAGTATAGGAGATTTAAGTCTTTGGGACGGTACTTAAAGAAAAGACTATGAATTGTCATTTTCAGGTGATGAACCTGCAAATGCAACTTGACAATGTCACATCTTTCATGGATGAACATGAGGAGAACATGCATGACCTGCACTACCATTCCAGGTATTTCAAGTTCTCTTGTGACTTCAATGGTCCCATAATGTAGTATTTTTCAACAGTTATAAATATGTCTCAGAGGTTCACTTGGGGCTTTGAAAAGATCAACATATCCGAACGACTACCAGGTAGTTAGGCCCTTGCCAGCCAGCAATGGTCATTAGTAGTCCCTTCAGCTGTAGCCCCTTAAGCCATACTTGCCAACCCTGCCGATTTTCCCGGGAGACTCCCGAATTTCCGTGCCCTTCCCGAAAATCTCTGATTTCCACCCGGACAACAGTATTGGGGGCGTGCCTTAAAGGCACTGCCTTTAGCGTCCTCTACAACCTGTCGTCACGTCCACTTTTCCTCCATACAAACAGCTTGCCAGCCCAGTCACATAATATATGCGGCTTTTACACACACGGAAGTGAATGCAATGCATACTTGATCAACAGCCATACAGGTCACACTGAGAGTGGCCGTATAAACAACTTTAACACTGTTACAAATATGCGCCACACTGTGAACCCACACCAAACAAGAATGACAAACACATTTCGGGAGAACATCCGCACCGTAACACAACATAAACACAACAGAACAAATACCCAGAATTCGTTGCAGCACTAACTCGTCCGGGACGCTACAATATACACCCCCGCTACCACCAAATTCCCCTTCTCCTGAATTCTGAGGTCTCAAGGTTGGCAAATATGCCTTAAGCAATTGTTACAACTGAAGGGAATGGTAACTAGAGCTGTCATGTCCCTACCTAAAATGATTCTTAGTTTGGATCCTGCCTTATCCCCTCAGACCAGGGCTGTCCTATCTCGTTGATGAGCATGAACGGATGACGTCGTAAGCACTCCCCTTAGTTGTAGCACTTAACCATTGTTACATTTGAAGGAAATTGCTAACAGGGGTTGCCATGTCCCTGTCTAAAATGATTAATACATTGGATCTTGCACCATCCTCTCAGACTAGAGCTGCCCTATCTAGTCTCTGAGCATGAACTGACAAAGCCTGCTCGGATTAGAGCCAAAAGGTCCAGTTGCTATTGATTTCAATAACTAGGATGAAGGAGAATATTTTGACAGGCATGTCTCAAAGCTCCCACAATGGTGTATTCGACGTTTTGCCCTGACAGTGGAATTTATACAGTTTAATTATAGTAGGACCTACGGGAAACACAACACTTTGTGTGTCTTCATGCTTATGAAATTGTCCAACAACGTAACATTGAGGAGTGGGAAAGGAGGATACAAACGTTAGCAAGACCCGCATAGGTACATGCCCTGAAGGGTAAACATTACTATCATATTTTATTTTGACCGGTTTGCCTATTCGATTACCTAAAATAATCAAAGTATAGTCCCATGTCTATAGGGACTAAGCAATGTTCCCTCTAAGGTGCACGCCTGTGCAATTGCGCACTGCTCAAGCGTCCTCTGCGCACGGCAAATCTATGCCACACACAAAATCAAATAAAAAGATAAGCGCATAACAATTTTCGACACGACACGGACACGACAGAGAATACAGTTTTCGTCATCATTGTTCAAATATTGTAACGTCTGTCGAGACGCTTTGAGGACATGAATTCCATCGATCACTTTACTGAGCAAAACTCTTTATTGTCGGCCTTAAACACATCACCAAAACATTAGTAAAAAAAATTATATCTAGCAAAACTGGTAATTTTCTGCAGTACAAACCAGACCAAAAGCAACTTTGTTATATCAACAGCAGCCGCTCGCTCTTTCTCACTTGCGCCAACACATGCACATATGGCACTTAGCCAGTGACGCGTTTACAGCCACACAAAAAGTCGGACAACTCCAACACCACACATAAAGTGTAATTCCAGGTCGTTACACTATGATTTACCAATCAAATGTGTGCTTATTCTAGTGTCATTTATTAGGAATCTTAATTTATAAATATTAATCATGAAATGCTGTTAGTATATTAAATAAATACTAATA
The DNA here is from genome assembly GCF_033978685.3 of Nerophis lumbriciformis. Lineage (NCBI taxonomy): Eukaryota > Metazoa > Chordata > Actinopteri > Syngnathiformes > Syngnathidae > Nerophis > Nerophis lumbriciformis. Next base: position 23,093,461 of record NC_084573.2, read on the forward strand.
AAAATATATTTTTTACAAACAGGAAGTTGCAGGAATGTACACATGAAAAAAACATGTGAATGTTTTAATGGGAACTAAATGCAATGTCTGAAAGGGGTACAAATTATTTCCAAAGCAGGACCTCCACCCAGATAAACAATACAAGTACACAGTTCATGAAAAACAATATTTTTTGTTATTGTCATTGTAAGTGGGCCTAAACACGTATATTAGAAAATAACCTCATGGAAATGACTGCTGTCATTTGATTATAATAATAAGAGAATGTTGTCTGTCTATCTGTGTTGGCCCTGCGATGAGGTGGGGACTTGTCCAGGGTGTACCCCGCCTTCCGCCCGAATGCAGCTGAGACAGGCTCCAGCACCCCCGCGACCCCGAAAGGGACAAGCGGTAGAAAATGGATGGATGGATGGAGATTGAACTTGTTATTTAGTCAGGTTTGGGACAGGTGTGCTGCTGGTGCAGCCACAGTGTGCACATCTGATGTTGCTCACATGGGCTCCACTGAATGCTCAGGGAGTTTTTGCGTTTGCTCACACACACAATTAGAGGGAACATTGGGACTGAGGCTTTTTTTTTAATTTGTAGCAAAGCCTGATTATTTACGAAGAACAAATTAGTGGGCGCAAGGGTCTTGGAATTAGTTTAATATCGGGAACACAAATGTGAAAAACAAGTCGATTACTTTTTTTGAATATCATTTTAAAATAGGAAGAAGTTTGGCCAATAAACAAGCTTTGTTCTTCAATAGTGTCAATAGATCATTGAGGTGTTTCTTGCCACACCATGCTGAGTATTTTTGATGACATTTCCAGTTCATCTCTGTAATTCATTCCTTCACATCATCTTTAGGTATTATGAGAACCGGACTGGAGAGCGTTTCTCGGCCTTGGATGGTCGTCTAAACTCCATTGAGATGGAAATTGACACGATATCCTCCAGCATCAATGCCACCGTCTTCCACGTCCAGAGCATGTACAAGTACATCAACATCGAGAGCTCCACCTGCCAGAGTCGCCTGGGCGCACAAACCGAAGATCTCCAGGTTGTGACCGCACACAAACACAAACTGTTTCCTGATAGACCTACATTTAATAGCTTCTTTCTGTACTCTTTGCAGAACGTAAACAGCAGCGTGCTGTTACTTTTCAATGTGGCCGACACAATGAGGCAGCAGAACGTGTTGCTTAATTCGCGCCTGGATGTGGATGTCAGGAACTTGTCATTGGTGATGGAGGAGATGAAGTTGGTGGACACTCACCATACACAACTGATCAACAACTTCACTATATTAAGAGGTAGGGAAGATTACAACTATAGACTATAGAGGGCACCAGTATATAAGCCGCACCCACTTAATTTTAGAAGAAAAAATATATATTTTCTAGGGCTGCGATTCGATTCAGTATCGATTCTTGGAGTCACGATTCGATTCAAAATCGATTTTTTTCGATTCAACACGATTCTCGATTCAAAAACGATTTTTTCCCGATTCAAAAGGATTCTCTATTCATTCAATACATAGGATTTCAGCAGGATCTACCCCAGTCTGCTGACATGCAAGCAGAGTAGTACATTTTTGTAAAAAGCTTTCATAATTGTAAAGGACAATGTTTTATCAACTGATTGCAATAATGTAAATTTGTTTTAACTATTAAATGAACCAAAAATATGACTTATTTTATCTTTGTGAAAATATTGGACACAGTGTGTTGTCAAGCTTATGAGATGCGATGCAAGTGTAAGCCACTGTGACACTATTGTTCTTTTTTTTGTGTTTTTATAAATGTCTAATGATAATGTCAATGAGGGTTTTTTAATCACTGCTATGTTGAAATTGTAACTAATATTGATACTGTTGTTGATAATATTCATTTTTGATTCACTACTTTTGGATTGTTCTGTGTCGTGTTTGTGTCTCCTCTCAATTGCTCTGTTGGATTGGATTGTTATGGTATTGCTGTGTATTTTTTTGTTGGATTTATTAATAAAAAAAAAAAAAAAATAGGAATAAATAAATAAATAAATAGAATAAAAATAAAATCGATTTTTTAAAAATGAGAATCGATTCTGAATCGCACAACGTGAGAATCGCGATTCGAATTGGAATCAATTTTTTCCCACAATCCTAATATTTTCCATATATTAGCTGTTGTGAGATGAGTTATTTACACAAAATATTTTGGATATGTTTATTTACATACCTTAATTGTTTCCAAACGGTGCCTGTAACACAGCAGTAAAACGGCTGATCAAACAAAACAGAAGTCATCGTCATGGACCCAATAGCTGCGGAAGCTAGCGCTCCGATCATCTAAACAGACTCAATAAAACTCCACGGTGACGTTTCGGTGAATTTACTGAGGAATTAGTGAAACTGACACAATACAAAAAGGTAATAAGACTAACACCGACGCTTGTAAACGTGTGAGCATATTAGCTAATGCTAACGACGCAAGCTTGATTACATTACGATAGCACATACAAATATGCATGAAAGGACTATCAAATATGACGGTTTTAGTACCAGTAAGCATGAATTGTTGTAGTTATATTGTAAAACTTACAAACGTTGCTTGGTGTGATGAATGCAGAATTCATATGAGTAGTATTACGCTATGGACGGAACTTGTACTTCTGGTTCACGTCACTACAGAGAAAGAAATACTGTAAACGTTAAACTCGCGGCACCTGCAGTGAGCAAACTTGTCCAAAAGATGGTGCCAAAGCACAAACAATAACACACCTTTTTAGTCTCTGTGAGTGTTTTATGAAAACTATTTGTTGAATACAAAACATTGTGGAAAGATAAATCAATCAAGTAGCCGCACCATTTTATAAGCCGCAGGGTGCAAAGCGTAGGAAAAATGTAGCGGCTTATAGTCTGGAAAATACGGTACAAGTCCTGAATGCCTCCATTTTCTAAACAGGTGCTCCAGGACCACCGGGGCCCAAAGGAACCCGTGGAGAGACCGGCTCAAAAGGACCTTTTGGACTGAGTGGGAGTAAAGGTGATCGCGGCCCAATAGGAAGCCGTGGATCCCAAGGAGAAAAGGGGTCTTCTGGGCCTAAAGGTGCAACTGGTCAATCCGGTCCAAGTGGCAACAGAGGACTGGTAGGCAACGCAGGACCTAAAGGATATCCTGGTCAAGTAGGACCACGGGGTGAGAGAGGCCAAAAGGGCGATATGGGCCCACTTGGTAAAACTGGAGTCCCTGGATCAAGAGGTACACCAGGGTTCCAGGGCCAGGCAGGACTACCTGGTATAATTGGACCACAAGGGCCTAAAGGAAAACCAGGGCCACCCGGGCCACCTGGACCACCAGGGACTCCTGGTCCTCCAGGAGTAGCACAACAGTCCCATGCTCAATCTAATACACAGCAGCAAAGTGAACCTGTTGTTGGACCCAAAAGACAATGAGGTGGATCAGGACTGACCTGATCCAAACAGGACAATAAAGGGCATTCACAAAAAGGTAGAGAGAACTACCTATGGACTGAACTTCGACACTTAGATCAGCCACCTAATGAATATTTTAGAGTAGTAATACTGATCTAAAGGTTTTGAACTTGAATCTATTGAGGATGCAACCAAGCAGTCTCTTATTATCTACATGCTGACACAGCATTCTCTAATGCTTCTTTCATTGTAGATATCTAAGATCGTTTGTCATTTGGCAACATTTCAGAGCCGGTACTCTGAAGACAACATGCATCTTCTGTGTGGAATCAAACTGGTGAGTCTGACTGAACAATGTCAACATCTCGTCATGTTCTTCCTTCCCTCGCAGTCGTCCATTAACTAGGCTGCACATCAAAGACATAGACCCACAACTAGAGAAGCGTAGTATTTTCTAATTCAAGTGATGGTTGTCATGACATGCGACTGGCTTGCATTGAACAATAAAAGTAGACATTTTAAGTGATGGTCTGACAGAACATTGTTATTGTTGCCTCGTGGAGGAAAGGGAGCGGCTTTGTTATTAACACAAAACACATGGCAGGACCCTCCCTTCACATTGCTGTGGTTTTTAGACCGCTGACTCTTAAAAGAGATTCTTAAATTACCTCGCTCTGGCAACCGGCCAAAAATGTACACCTTACATAATGCTGTAATAAAGTAGCGTGCATTTCAAGTGACTAAAGAATAATTGCTTTAAATCGCCTTCATATCACTTACAGTAAATATGCAGCCCTTCATCTTTCAGAGCAGTCAGGCGGCCACAATCAAATTGAGGTTCACTTAAGGAATATGTGGGAACCTCTTAAGTGCTTAGATTGGCCAGAACCTCCCCATAGTTGTATTTTTCAGGTGCATTTGAGCGTTATTGAATTGTAAAAGCTTTTAAAGTAGTGCTTCCGCATGTCTGACCAAAGTTTTTGTGGCACAATGAGGGCTGCCCGCTAAAACGTATTGACACTTGAGGAACTGCATATGGATGGGAAATACAGGAATAAATGTAAGACTATTCAATTAATCACAACGTATCATTGCAAAACAGAACTTATATTTACTCGGGGTGTCCGATACAACTTTAATAGTTTGTCTCATACGATATCAGAACAAATAACACATACTTTTTTTACAGAATGTTAGAAAAGGTTAGGTCAGGTGAAATTACTCAAACAGAACAATTGTAGCTATAACAAAGACTAACCTATTATTGGTTATTGGGGCGGCATAGCTTGGTTGGTAGAGCGGCCGTGTCAGCAACTTGAGGGTTTTGGGTTCGATCCCCGCTTCTGCCATCCTAGTCACAGCTGTTGTGTCCTTGGGCAAGACACTTCACCCATCTGCTCCCAGTGCCACCCGCACTGGTTTAAATGTAACTTAGATAATGTGTTTCACTATGTAAAGCGCTTTGAGTCACTAGAGAAAAACGCTATATAAATATAATTTTCATATTATTAACAGTATGGAACGGAATTGCGACTTATTTTCCAAGTTGAAGAGGAGTGGTATTTTTTTTATTTTTTTTTGGGCGACACTGTTTGGCCACAACAATTAATTAAATTAAGGTGATAACATTTACCTTGAAAACTTTGTAAGAAAGAAGATCCCTCTATGACTATGTGTTGGCTGCCAAATGGACTGCACTCCCACATTATTTATTGATTTAATACTTCAATAATTATACCCCCTTCTTTTTCCCCAGCTGGGGTCTTTTATTTTTCCTTGCCTAGATGTGGGTTTCGAAGCCCTTTTAGACATTTGTGATTAAGGACATTATAAATTATGGATGTCCGATAATGGCTTTTTGCCGATATCCGATATTCCGATATTGTCCAACTCTTTAATTACCGATACCGATATCAACCGATACCGATATCAACCGATATATACAGTCGTGGAATTAACACATTATTATGCCTAATTTGGACAACCAGGTATGGTGAAGATAAGGTACTTTAAAAAAAAATTAATAAAATAAAATAAGATAAATAAATTAAAAACATTTTCTTGAATAAAAAAAGAAAGTAAAACAATATAAAAACAGTTACATTGAAACTAGTAATTAATGAAAATTAGTAAAATTAATAACTGTTAAAGGTTAGTACTATTAGTGGACCAGCAGCACGCACAATCATGTGTGCTTACGGACTGTATCCCTTGCAGACTGTATTGATATATATTGATATATAATGTAGGAACCAGAATATTAATAACAGAAAGAAACAACCCTTTTGTGTGAATGAGTGTGAATGAGTGTAAATGGGGGAGGAAGGTTTTTTGGGTTGGTGCACTAATTGTAAGTGTATCTTTTGTTTTTTATGTTGATTTAATAAAAATAAATACATAAATAAATACCGATAATAAAAAAAACGATACCGATAATTTCCGATATTACATTTTAACGCATTTATCATCTCTAATATAAATACATTTTGATTGTTTTGACCCTACGCAGATCACAGGATGTGCATAGGTCCCTGCGATCAGTGTGCGTAAAGGAGGACTTGTAAAATGTCAATACATGAATGGTTAGGCTATTCTTAGGACATTTTGAACTGTTCTCTGTACTCAGACCTTGTTGGACCTTTTCAACTTATATTCAATTGAATAGACTGCAAAGACAAGATATGAGAAACCAATTTTTTTTTGCAAATAATCATTAACTTAGAATTTAATGGCAGCAACACATTTCATAAAAGTTGGCACAGGGGCATTTTTACCAGGCATGGCATGTTACATGGCCTTTCCTTTTAACAACACTCAGTAAACGTTTGAGAACTGAGACCAATTTTTTAAGCTTGTCAGGTGGAATTATTTCCCATTCTTGCTTGATGTACAGCTTAAGTTGTTCAACAGTCTGGGGGTCTCCGTTGTGGTATTTTAGGCTTCATAATGCGCCACACATTTTCAATGGGAGACAGGTCTGGACTACAGGCAGGCCAGTCTAGTACCCGCACTCTTTTACTATGAAACCACGCTGTTGTAACACGTGCAGAATGTGGCTTGGCATGGTCTTGCTGAAATAAGCAGGGGTGTCCATGATAACGTTGCTTGTATGGCAACATTTGTTGCTCCAAAACCTGTATGTACCTTTCAGCATTAATGGCGCCTTCACAGATGTGTAAGTTACCCATGCCTTGGGCACTAATACACCCCCATACCATCACAGATACTGGCTTTTGAACTTTGCGCCTATACAACCCGGATGGTTCTTTTCCTCTTTGTTCCGAAGGACACGACGTCCACAGTTTCCAAAAACAATTTGAAATATGGACTCGTCAGACCGCAAAACACTTTTCCACTTTGCATCAGTCCATCTTAGATGAGCTCGGGTCCAGCGAAGCCGACGGCGTTTCTGGGTGTTGTTGATAAACGATTTTCGCCTTGCATAGGAGAGTTTTAACTTGCACTTACAGATGTAGCGACCAACTGTAGTAACTGACAGTGGGTTTCTGAAATGTTCCTGAGCCCATGTGGTGATATCCTTTACACACTGATGTCGCTTTTTTGATGCAGTACCGCCTGAGGGATCAAAGGTCCGTAATATCATCGCTTACATGCAGCGGTTTCTCCAGATTCTCTGAACCTTTTGATGGAATCCCTAAATTCCTTGCAATAGCTCGTTGAGAAATGTCGTTCTTAAACTGTGAACAAATGCGTGAGCAAATTGTCGAACAAAGTGGTGACCCTCGCCCCATCCTTGTTTGTGAATGACTGAGCATTTCATGGACGCTGCTTTTATACCCAATCATGGCACCCACCTGTTCCCAATTAGCCCGTTCACCTGTGGGATGTTCCAAATAAGTGTTGGATGAGCATTCCTCAACTTTCTCAGTCTTTTTGCCACTTGTGCCAGCTTTTTATAAACAGGTCGCAGGCATCAAATTCCAAATGAGCTAATATTTGCAAAAAATAACAAAGTTTTCCAGTTTGAACGTTAAGTATCTTGTCTTTGCAGTCTATTCAATTGAATATAGGTTGAAAAGGATTTTCAAATCATTGTATTCCGTTTTTATTTACCATTTACACAACGTGCCAACTTCACTGGTTTTGGGGTTTGTAGCTAGAGCCCGCGTACCACTACCACACTATTCTGAGTGTAAGAAGTTAGAACATCTGCGAAAGACCACCAGATCTGTCAAATGAAGACAAAATGCCGAAAAACCACACCGAAGCTAAAAGTGCAGCACAAAAGCATTTTTCAAATGTAGCTTCTGGGATGCTGCCAGGTTTATCCAGGTGCTATAACGACTACTCCAGCAAGTTGTTTCACACTGCACAGTATGTGTGTTCCTAAGACTATTAACTGGGCCATGTAACACTATTTCCTTTTTAAAACCTAAAAACAAAAACAAGTGCAAAGTGGCTTTGAGCTACTTGATGTAAAAAACCATCAGTTAATAAGAACACCAAAGGAAATTCTTATGAAATTATTTACTATTTTTAATTTTATTTTATCGGTCAGCAGAAAATGAGTAATGAGCTAGCAAAAGTTGTGTGTTTGGGCAGAGACAAACACTTCCACAGTGTCAGACATGAGCTAAGTGCAGACCGGAAAGGTCCCCAAAGAGCTTGGAACAACTCATGCAGTCCAGGTGACTTGTGCTGTTTTGTGTGAACCATGACAGGAATCACACCTGCTGCAGAACAACACCAATCTGAACAATGGACGCCGTGAAAGGTTAGCCAACTATTGGAGACTGGTCCAGATATAATACAGGGCCCGGTGGAGGTGTACGATCACATGACCCTCCCAAAACCAACAGTGGGAGTGTTGGTCTCTTCACTCTTTCCGACTGCCTCAGCCAGTCTGGAGTCTCCACCCTTGTCCTCACTCATTGCTGCTGGATGCAAACCTCTTTTTTATGTTCTGCATTAACTAAGCTTGCAAGACACTTAGTCTGAAAAGTTAGTGTTTTCTTACGGTAAATAGTGATAATAAACACCACTAATCATCACAATATGGATTTAAGAGATTTACCGGGTATGCTTAGTATTGGATTCAAGTCACACACATGCACCAGTCTAAATGTCTTCCTACTGTGTTTTGCATAACTGGGTTCATTTTTTCCAACATACAGTACAGGCCAAAGGTTTGGACACACCTTCTCATTTCAATGTGTTTTCTTTATTTTCATGACTATTCACATTGTAGATGGTCACCGAAGGCATCAAAACTATGACACCTGTGAGGTGAAAACCATTTCATGTGACTACCTCTTGAAGCTCATGGAGAGAATGCCAAGAGTGTGCAAAATGGTAATCAGAGCAAAGGATGGCTATTTTGAAGAAACTAGAATATATAATATGTGTACAGCTCCACTAATGGACATTGGAGTGTTACTTTCAAAGGCAAAATTAAAAGTATTGCTAGAAACATAATTTTATATGGGACTTTATTGTATTAGTACATGTTCCAAAAAGAAAAAATCATAAAACACAGTATATTTAAATATACTAAATGTAAAAAAGGGAATAAATATTCAAAATAATCTAGTTTGGTTACGCCATCATGAGCGCAACGCAAGGTTTTAAAAGTTTCAACTACAATTCTAAATAAGATGTCAAAAGCAAACTGAAATCAAATACACACAGCTTAAAGATGGATCAATACCTATTTATGATGATTTATCAAAATATGAAAGAAATATACCTGAACAGAACGCTCATGATGGTTACACCAAAAAGTAACGCTATAAAACGCGTTTTTCCAAGTTTTTGGGGGCATTTTTATGCTATTTCCAAGCATCTCCTTTTTATTATCGTTGATTTTACATGGTCAAACTAATGCATATTACCGCATTTTTCGGAGTATAAGTCGCACCTACCGAAAATGCATAATAAAGAAGGAAAAAAAACATATATAAGTCGCACTGGAGTATAAGTCGCATTTTTGGGGGACATGTATTTGATAAATCCAACACCAAGAAAAGACATTTGAAAGGCAATTTAAAATAAATAAAGAATAGTGAACAACAGGCTGAATAAGAAGACGTTTTATGACACATAAATAACCAACTGAGAACGTGCCTGGTATGTTAACGTAGCATATTAAGGTAAGAGTCATTCAAATAACTATAACATATAGAACATTCTATACGTTGACCAAACAATCTGTCACTCCTAATCGCTAAATCCCATGAAATCTTATACGTCTAGTCTCTTACGTGAATGAGCTAAATAATATTATTTGATATTTTACGGTAATGTGTAAATAATTTCACACATCAGTCGCTCCTGAGTATAAGTCAGGAAAAAAACTGCGACTTATAGTCCGAAAATACGGTATATATGCATGCCCTAGTAAACAAAAAAAAAGTCATTTTTATTTTGATTGTTACATTTTGAAGTACATTTGTGCAGGTGGGTGCGAATGTATCCTTTACCAGAGCTGTACACATATATATAATTCAGTTATTTAACTTTTTTTTCTTAAGTACATAACTCCACATGTGTTCATTCATAGTTGTGATGCCTTCAGTGACAATCTACAATGTAAATAGTCATGAAAATACAGAAAACACATTAAATGAGAAGGTGTGTCCAAACTTTTGGCCTGTATTGTATATTGCACCCACAAAATATGACTTACCATATAAGTAAACAAAAAAAATCCACCCCTAGAAATTAAGCCACTTTTGCTAATTGTCTATTATATATAGAGATTGGTATCGTTCACATTTGAACTGATACGGTACCTGGGAATCGGTATCGGTACTCAACGATGCCTTTTTTTGGTACTTTAGTGTGTTATGATAAATAATTAGTAATAAGGATGTGTGTGTGTGTGTGTGTGTGTGTGTGTGTGTGTGTGTGTGTGTGTGTGTGTGTGTGTGTGTGTGTGTGTGTGTGTGTGTGTGTGTGTGTGTGTGTGTGTGTGTGTGTGTGTGTGTGTGTGTGTGTGTGTGTGTGTGTGTGTGTGACAGGATAAATGCTCTGACCTTCTTGGAGAAGTTGTTTTGGAACCACTTTTTTTGCATTTACATCTTTCTAGGCCGGTGGTCAGCAACCGCCCTAGTGGCTCCCTGGAGCTTTTTCAAAGATGTGTGCAAATGGAAAAAGATGAAAAATAGATATATATTTTGTTTTACTATGGTTTCTGTAGGAGAACAAACATGACACAGACCTTCTTAATTGTTGGAAATCCCACTTTTTATATTATGTTTACATGTACTACTTTCTCCGATGCTGCCACAGAAAGACGTTTTTTATGCCACTTCTTCTTTGTCTCATTTTGTCCACCACACATTTTATGCTGTGCGTGAATGCACAAAGGTGAGCTTTGTTGATGTTATTGACTTGCTGGAGTGCTAATCAGACATATTTGGTCAATGCATTACAGCAAGATAATCGGTGCTAACATGCTATTTAGGCTAGCTGTATGTACATATTGCATCATTATGCCTCATTTGTAGGTATATTTGAGCTCATTTTATTTCCTTTACTTATGTCCTCTGTGTATTTAATATATATTTGCATGTCTCACGACACATTATCTGTATGTAATATTGGCTGCATTTCTCATAGTTGTCTGTGTGCCATGTTGTTCCAGACCACAGCAAACATTACCCAGCTTGCAAAGATTGTAATAATCTATTAAAAGAAGACAGCCTGTCTTTTCCTTTAACTTGGACACACACATCTATACCTTTGGCCATTATAAGACAGTCATTTCCAGAAGTTATCTCACCCTCTGAGAAGCCTCCATTTTATTAATGGTTTCCAATGTTGCAAAAATGCGTAGAATAAAAATGTAAATATAACATTTCTGTCAACAAAGAGTTGCGTCAGCCTTCGATAGTAGGCTAATATAGACACTTACATCATGTGTTGCCTTTATTATAACACTTATATAAGACTTTTAAAGTCATTTTGATAGTAGGCTAATATAGACACTTACATCATGTGTTGCCTTTATTATAACACTTATATAAGACTTTTAAAGTCATTTTGATAGTAGGCTAATATAGACACTTACATCATGTGTTGCCTTTATTATAACACTTATATAATACTTTTAAAGTAATTTTGATAGTAGGCTAATATAGCCACTTACATCATGTGTTGCCTTCATTGTAACACTTAAAAAAGACTTTTAAAGTCATTTTGATAGAAGGCTAATATAGACACTTACATCATGGGTTGCCTTCATTGTAAGAGTTATATAATAAGACTTTTAAAGTCATTTTGATAGTAGGCTAATATAGTTAATTAGCCACTTACATCATGTGTTGCCTTCATTATAACACTTATATAAGACTTTTAAAGTCATTTTGATAGTAGGCTAATATAGACACATCATGTGTTGCTTTCATTGTAACACTTATATAATAAGGCTTTTAAAGTCATTTTGATAGTAGGCTAATATAGCTAATTAGCCACTTACATCATGTGTTGCCTTCATTATAACACTTATATAAGACTTTTAAAGTCATTTTGATAGTAGGCTAATATAGCCACTTACATCATGTGTTGCCTTCATTGTAACACTTATATAAGACTTTTAAAGTCATTTTGATAGAAGGCTAATATAGACACTTACATCATGGGTTGCCTTCATTGTAACACTTATATAAGACTTTTAAAGTAATTTTGATAGTAGGCTAATATAGTTAATTAGCCACTTACATCATGTGTTGCCTTCATTATAACACTTATATAAGACTTTTAAAGTAATTTTGATAGAAGGCTAATATAGACACTTACATCATGGGTTGCCTTCATTGTAAGAGTTATATAATAAGACTTTTAAAGTCATTTTGATAGTAGGCTAATATAGTTAATTAGCCACTTACATCATGTGTTGCCTTCATTATAACACTTATATAAGACTTTTAAAGTCATTTTGATAGTAGGCTAATATAGACACTTACATCATGTGTTGCCTTCATTGTAACACTTATATAATAAGGGTTTTAAAGTCATTTTGATAGTAGGCTAATATAGCTAATTAGCCACTTTCATCATGTGTTGCCTTCATTATAACACTTATATAAGATTTAAAGTCATTTTGATAGTAGGCTAATATAGACACTTACATCATGTGTTGCCTTCATTGTAACACTTATATAAGACTTTTAAAGTCATTTTGATAGTAGGCTAATATAGACACATCATGTGTTGACTTCATTATAACACTTATATAAGGCTTTTAATTTGTTGTGGCACCAGACAGATTTTTTATTTTTTATTTTTGGTCCAACATGGCTCTTTCAACATGTTGGGTTGCCGACCCCTGCTCTAGGCCCTGAATACGAGACATGTCTTTTCCAGACTTTTTTCTGAGGAAAAAGAATAGTAAAGTAACATTAGGGGAATACAGTCATAACTTCTCCGAACATTACAAGTCTTGTCACCTAGGGATGGGTACCTTTCACATTTGAATCTATACGGTACCAATTCCTGGTATCTGGGAGTTCTGTCAAATTTTGCTGTTTTCTCGAAAAAAGCTCCCAGTAGCGTAACTGGTTTGTGGGGTCTATTGATTTACGCTACCACGTCATGTCTGCTGTCGAATTTTGTTTCACACACGAGTCGGGTACGCCTCGTCATAGTTCGGCGGTGCGAACACGACCTTTTGTTTTCACTGAAATGAATACAGTTAGGCCAAGACTAACACGAAAATGAAAGCTACCTGTCAAGACGTGGACTTTGGGGTGTTTGTTTTCCCGAGATGCAAGTAAAGTTGGAGTGGACATGGCGTGAAGGTAAAGACATGATTTAATATTACTATAAAAAAGGAACAGGAAGCGCGCACAAGGCGGAAGTACAAACTTGGCTAATGAAACAAAAACTTGCACAAAGGCAGAAACTATGAACATGAAGCAAAACTCGCTAACTGTGACATGAAAAAAACAAAACTTACGTGGCATGGCATCAAGCATAACTATGAATAGGCATGAGTATCAGAAGTAAACAGAGTTAATGTCGCCAGACCGACTGCCTGGCAACTACAAGCTTAAATAATAGTGTCTTGGTTACAACAAGTGCGTGAGTCCAAATGCATGACAGGTGAAACCAATGAGTTGCTATGGTGACCAGACAGGAACTAAAAAGAGTCCAAAAACCAAACAGGACATAACTTAAACAAAACATGGTCACAGACATGACACTACCATTGTTTGCGTCAGTGTGAACTTCCTCAAGCTGTAATTGTCTACATGCTTGCTGGTCAGAAGATGCAATGAAAGAAAGTCAGTAATTATTTCTACACGAGGTAGTTGCTTTCAATGGATATTTCGTTCGAAACAAATATTTGAAAAAATTGTGTTTGTGGGCATGCATGCTCAGTAGCAGAGGTTTGCAGACAGAACACAGGCACCACTTTTCGGTACTTTTGTGTGTTGGTAAATGTTAACTTTAGGGCAGTCAAACTTTACGAGCTAACTCATGTGTAATTAATCACAAATTATGGTATTAATGGTGAACACACTTAGATTTATCATCCAATTTTTTTTTGACCGGACAAGCTCTTTTACTCTAAACTCTAAATAAAACCGTTGTCAAGTTTTGTTCAAATAAATAAACATGCATTAAAACTAGGGATGTCCGATAATATTGGATTGCCGATATTATTGCACTGCCGATATTATCGGCCGATAAATGCTTGAAAATGTAATATCAGAAATTATCGGTAGCGGTTTCAAAAAGTAAAATTTATGACTTTTTAAAACGCCGCTGTGTACACGGAGGTAGGGAGAAGTACAGAGCGCCAATACACCTTGAAGGCACTGCCTTTGCGTGCCGGCCCAATCACATAATATCTACGGCTTTTCACACACACACAATTGAATGCAAGCATACCTGGTCAACAGCCATACAGGTCACACTGAGGGTGGCCGTATAAACAACTTTAACACTGTTACAAATATGCGCCACACTGTGAACCCACACCAAACAAGAATGACAAACACATTTCGGGAGAACATCCGCACCGTAACACAACATAAACACAACAGAACAAATACCCAGAATCCCTTGCAGCACTAACTCTTCCGGGACGCTACAATATACACCCCCCGCTACTCCCTAGCTCCCCCACCTCAACCCCGCCCACCTCAACCTGCTCATGCCCTCTCAGGGAGAGCATGTCCCAAATTCCATGCTGCTGTTTTGAGGCATGTTAAAAAAAATAATGCACTTTGTGACTTCAATAATAAATATGGCAGTGCCATGTTGGCATTTTTTTCCATAACTTGAGTTGATTTATTTTGGAAAACCTTGTTACATTGTTTAATGCATCCAGCGGGCATCACAACAAAATTAGGCATAATAATGTGTTAATTCCACGACTGTATATATCGGTATCGGTTGATATCGGTACCGGTAATTAAGAGTTGGACAATATCGGAATATCGGATATCGGCAAAAAAGCCATTATCGGACATCTCTAATTAAAACGTTAAAAATGTTCCTAGATGACATTCTGACAATGAAATTGCATTTGTGTACAAATATTGGAGTCTTTTCTTGAGCACATTTTAATTATGCAAGCAAGCAAAATTGCAAAAATGTGATTAATTCTGATTAAAAACATATTTGGACAGCCATAATTAATTTGTTTAATAATAAAATACAATTATTTTATTTAACGTCTAACAGTGAGCTGATAATAACTGCGCTGTACGGTTGTTACATTGTTATTCCTTAAGTCTCTTTTGCGAGTATTATATGGTATACTTCATATGCAGTTGCAATTCCAATACTCTAGGTGGCAGTAGTGTATAGTGTGTTGCATAGTCAGAGGGTAGTCTTTGCCTTTAAGCTGAATCTAGTTTTTTGTTGCCCCCTAAAAAGTGTTTGTACTCTAAGTACTTTACTTATTACACACCAGCTGTTTGATTGTAACGTGCATCTTAGTTGTACTTTTCTTTACCAAATTTGGAGGTGTTAAGATCGCTATGTAAAATCGCCAGCGATAATCAGTGGCTTGTTGCTTGCATTTTTTGAAAAGTGGAGCCTTACTGTACGCTCCACTGTTTTCTATCAGTAATTTAACATTGTAACATTACCAAGAGGCAGTCCGACTTATTCCCCTATGATGGTGCTTGAGTGCTTGTTTGCCCGCCAAGTGTTTGAGCAACCGGATGTGACGTCACGTGCAACAAAGGTATCAAAATTATTTGATTTTAAAAAGTTAAAAGTACCAATGATTGTCACACACACACTAGATGTGGCGAAATTATTCTCTGCATTTGACCCATCACCCTTGATCACCCCCTGGGAGGTGAGGGGAGCAGTGGGCAGCAGCGGTGGCCACGCCCGGAAATCATTTTTGGTGATTTAATCCCCAATTCCAACCTTTGATGCTGAGTGCCAAGCAGGGAAGTAATGGGTCCCATTTTTATAGTCTTTGGTATGAACTCACAACCTACCGATCTCAGGGCGGACACTCTAACCACTAGACCAGACCTGGGCAAACTAAACATGCGGCCTGTTAAGGTGTTCAATCTGGCCCGCCGGACATTCCCAAATTATCTTTCTAGATGTTTTGAGATGTAAAGTGTAGCTGCCATTATGAAGTGCAGTCATGTTTTCTATTGACCGTAAGTCTTCAACTATACTAAGTATTTCAATGCTTGGAATCTGCGCTTTTGCATGATATACTAGTTACTATGGTAATCTAATGAGTTACTATTGTCATCTAATGAGTTACTATGTTAATCTAATTAGTTACTATGGTAATGTAAGTCACAGCAACTCAGACGAGGCACCAAGCAGTGTGGGTGGGAAGTGTTTCCAGAGCCTGAAATGTGGGTGTCAGGGACAGACGCGGAAGGAGATGTTTACAACAAAGTTCTACAACTTAGTGATATATCACATATATCAGATAGTAGGTGGGTTTTTTTTTTTTTTAACCCTTGGCGATCATATTTTGCTGTGTTTGTATATGTGGATGGAGAGGGGGTGTGGCGTTTAAATGTTGTCAATATTCAGTGTTTTATCCTTCATAGTTAATATTGTAAATCCCACATTCTTTATTTTCATGTACATTCTGGTTGTCTCATTCAGGAAAAACATGTCAAATTCCATTAGGTTTTTTAAGGCGGTCTGTCATAACGTTTTTAGCATTCAATCAGACATTATTGTGAGGTTTTGTATTAGTGTTCCCAGACACATTTTTTTCCTCTAAATTTGGCCCCCGGGTCAAAATAATTGCCCAGGCCTACACTAGACCATAGATAGCCAGTAGTATCGACCAGTGCCTATAAAAAGTACATCCCTATTCTCAGCATATTTATTTTTTTCATCATGTACCTTATTGACCTAAGTCCTTTGTACCTTTTGAGTTACCTATTTCTACTCGGTGACCTGCCCAAAGGAATATTCATTTGTTTGTATTTACATATTTCTAAATATTCATGTATTCATACGAGTCTGTTTTTTTGATTGTTCTACTCCTTTTGAGCTGAGGAAATCAATCTGAGCTTTAGCGCAGGCTTTTTGTAATGTCATCCTGGCAATTTAGCAACAACTGGAAGGTGGTCTTGTGGGTTGGACTCGCTCGCGTTTTCTGCTTGTTTTGGTATCGCAGGCATTTCGGCCGAGATTATGCACTAGTCAGGCAGGAGCCACACAGCAGACAGCCGTGAGAACCGAGGAGCCAATTTCATCCGCTGAGCTATAAATCACAATGGAGAGTTGTGACAATGAAGGGTGAAAAGTCGACGTTGCAAACTTTCCCATAAATAGAAGGGCACAACATCGTAGTCGACGCACAACCTTGGTTTTGAAACGGCGCCAGTCAACCCAATGTCAACACTGACTATTCAGCTCACTACTTAGTCATAGCGGCGATGACCACAATGCATCGCCCCTTTAGCTGTGGAGCAAGACCCCAGAAGACAAAAGCAAACAAATACATTTATATCAATAAACGTATCACTGATGGATTCATCTAGCAAATCATGATGGTGGACAGACCCCTCTGTAACCCTTATTAATTGTTTTGAGAAGGAGCTTCTGCGGTGTAAAATACTCTCTTGCATTTGGAATAACAAGAGTCCAGCTGCTGAAACTGCAGCCTTTGGATTCATGTTTGCTCTTTTTCTGCTTCTCTTACTCTGCTTTGTTTCCAGCGAGAGAGAGAGAGAGAGAGAGAGAGAGAGAGAGAGAGAGAGAGAGAGAAGTTTATCGAGCCACTTCAGCACCTCCGCTAGATACAGACAGGAAGTTAGCGATTACAAATCCAAATAAAATGCCTCAGTGTTATGCAACTGAGATTTGCGAGGGGGAAAAAAAAAACCCTGCCTTGACAAAGTGCACCCGCCGGCCAAACAAACACGCAGGCAACATATTGCATTTAATTATTTAGTTAAGGGTAAACTGGGTATAACACATGGCACACTGACAAAGCTTAACCTATTGTTACTATAACAATCTACAAGGTTAATGTAGGTTGCTTCTCTTTCTTCCCCTCCATTTTTCTGCATTCTTTTGTATCTCAAGTTATCATTACATATATGTATTGTTGCATTTGAACAATTGTATTGTTGATAATAGAGATAAATTGTTGGTATTGTTCATTATCAATAGCGCTATTTCTATCGGTATTTGTATTGCTCCATTTGTAGTGTAATAATGCTCATTGTCATTTCTCTATTATAATTTATTTTGCTAATTGCTTATTTGCTATCACTTTTACCATCATATTTGTACATGTCGTATTTGCTGATGTTGCTCTATTGTTGTTGTTGTTGTTGTTTTTGTCTTTCTGTCTAATTCCCTATGTTGTCCCCAAAATGTCCCCCTCTGCCTTCCTTTTTTTGTCTTTCTATCTCCTCCTGCTCTGGTCTGGCTGCATCAAATGATAATATAAATACATTTCATAAAGTCAAATACAAATAAGGCAACAAGAGAAATATCCTACACTTCTCTTTTGTAAAGTAAATCTGAACAGCCGATATGGGCATCTACATCTACTATATGATTTGCCTCAGAAGCTGGACAGGACACACCCAAAAAAAAATAAAAAAAAAATAAAAATAAAAAAATAATAATAATAATAAATATATATATATATATATATATATATATATATATATATATATATATATATATATATATATATATATATATATATATATATATATATATATTTAGTTAATGCTCAGAAAAGTCTCTAACCTCCCAACAAAATAAAACTAGCTGGTTACTACCTGGTTTAAGGAGATTGGTGTATTTTTGACAGGGTATACCATTTTATTATTCCAAGGCTCGGATAAGAAGCGAAAAGTACTCTAACACAGTGTTTTTCAACCTTTTCTGAGCCAAGGCACATTTTTTTCATTGAAAAAATCCCGAGGCACACCACCAGCAGAAAACATTACAAAATTAAACTTAGCAGCCGATATTGACAGTAAAAAGTTGTTTTTCGCAATTGTTGGATATGAATTTAAACCATAACCAAGCATGCACCACTATAGCTCTTGTCTCAAAGTAGGTGTACTGTCACGACCTGTCACATCACGCCGTGACTTATTTTGAGTTTTTGGGTGTTTTCCTGTGTGTAGTGTTTTAGTTCTTGTCTTGCGCTCCTATTTTGGTGTTGATTGTCATGGCATGTACGGATATACTTTCAAGATTCAAGATGATTTATTGTCATTTCTTAACATGCACAAGACACATAAGAACTGAAAAGTACCTTTTTCGGCACAGTCCAACTAAGAGCAGGACTGTGTTACAGGGAGACAAGACGAGACCGCCAACGGAGCAGCCATTTTTACGGCGCTCCTTAAAAAAGGTGGGGAAAAGGTGATATTGGGAAAGGGGGGGAAGAGTAAACAAATATCAGTCAAAGGCTGGACCCACGAGAGGGGGTCCAGACTGAGTCCAAGGGGAAAAAAACTCATTTGCAATGCACATATAAACATCCATCCATCCATTTTCTACCGCTTATTCCCCTTTGGGGTCGCGGGGGGCGCTGGAGCCTATCTCAGCTACAATCGGGCGGAAGACGGGGTACACGTTACATTTAATCACAACAAACTTGCAACAGAGGGAGAAGAACATAACCTCTTGTTTGGACAATCAAAGGTTCCCTATTATAGGAGTTGGAGCAAACAAGCGGTGGTGAAGGCGTGGTTGGGGGAGGGGAGTTGCGTGCATGTTGGCCCAATTGTCTTGGATGTGATGTTGAAATGTTTTTGTGGACTGGGGCCGATCTGAGTTCGACACCAGGTGTTGTTGAGAGAAAGGGAGGTCAAAAGCGTCCATCGTTGAGGTGTCCTCGGGGGTGTTTTTCAGAACAGCCTGTTCCTGATAACACAGCGTCAAGGCCATTCGAGGGAGTCAAATTGTAGATTAGGATGTTGTTTTCCGCGAGCAGTGGACACCGTCTGCTGCTCCACATGCTGTAATGTAAGTCTTTGCTGTCGTCCAGCATTCTGTTTTTGTTTACTTTGCAGCCAGTTCAGTTGTAGTTTCGTTCTGCATAGCCATCCCTAAGCTTCAATGCCTTTTCTTAGCGGCACTCGCATTTTGTTTATTTTTGTTTTAAGCGTTAGATACCTTTTTACCTGCATGCTGCCTCCCGCATATTGTGATCGCAACAAACCATGTCCCCGACATCTACAAAGCAATTATCCACCTGCTGCCACCTACTGATATGGAAGAGTATTACACGGTTACTCTGCCGATATCTAGACAGCATAGACACTCAACAATGGCACTGGTTTGCAATAAATATTTTTAACCCAATTAGGTGAAAATGACATCATCTCCCACGGCACACCAGACAATATCTCACGGTACACTAGAGTGCCGCGGCACAGTGGTTGAAAAACACTGCTCTAACATAAGTACATCTTTGTTAGATATCAAAATATTTGTCACGACTCGTGTGTAAAAACAAAAACAAAACTGTGGCATTCTGCTCAAAAAGGTTTTAACACAAAACAGTATTTTGGTATTACAGAAATACCTCGGGTCTATGAGCAAGGTCATACCTGGAAAAAATGTATGATTACCTGATATCATGTCAAAGTGTTGTGGGCATGCTGGGGACGATAGATAGGAACCAAGCTACAGAGCCTGAGATTCAGCCTGTGGATGACTTGATAGGTTAGACAAGCATTGTGATAAATATTTAACTCAGTCAGTCTTAGGATTTGATAATTATGGAATAGATGTCGAGTGGGGGCATTAAACTTGGACCATAACAGGGGCCGTATGATTTTCTTTTGCATGGATTGTAATTTGTGAAGGTAGCGAGACACCAGATGACATTACAGTAGTTTAGATGTGGTTCAAATAGTTTTGTATAGAGTGAGTAGAGCATAAAGAGGAAGATAATGACAAAGGTGAAATAACAGGCCAGAATATTGGGATCATTTGTTTAACAGACGGCTAATGTGACATTTGAAATTGAGGTGTTCGTCAATGATGACCCCCAGGAATGTTGTGGAGTTCACTCTCTGTATTTCCTGCCCATTGATGTTGATATGGCAGTGTTCGGGATTTGTTCGGTTTTTATTGGAATGGAATAAAGTAACATTTGTTTTATTAACATTAAGTGAGAGCGTGTTACATTCGAACCAGGAATCCACGTTCACAAGTTCTGAAGTGACAGTTTCTTGTAGATGGAGTAGGCTCCTGTGTTGTCACACCTGGGTGAAGTCTTGTCTGGTTTTATGTTGTCGTGTCATTTCTCGTTTCAGATCACTTGCTCTTCCTCCTGTATCGCTGGTCTGACGTCTTCCCTGATTGCCTGATTGTGCCCACCTGTGTCACCCTCCCTCATGTGTATAAATGTCTCGTCCTCCTTCTGTCCTGTGCCAGAGTGTATTCGTATCTTCTCGTGCGTACCTCCAGCGTTCCTTTGCCACAGTATTATCCACAGCTATAGCCACGTTTTGTACACTTTTTTGGATCCACGGGAGTATTTTGGTTCGTAAGTTTTGTCAGGTAAGATTAGCCTCCTTTGGAGCGCCTTCTGTTCTACCTAGTAGTTTTTGTTCATAGCACCTTTTTCCCTCCATAGCCAGAGCGTTTTGAGTTGTTGATATTTTTAGTAAGTTTAGTGGTCAGGTTAGGTCTGGTTTGAGAGCCTGTTTTTGTTTCTCCCGTTTTGGACCCCTTTCCTGTTCAAAATAAATATCTCTTTCTGAAAATCCTGCATCTATGTTCAGAGTCCTGTTCTGGTCGTGACATGTGTGAGGTAAGCAAATTTGTATCGTGTAGCAAAAATGATTTTATGAAAAGTTTTGAAGGAGTGTACGAAATCATTCATGTATAGGATGAAAAGGAGAGGCCCCAAGATGGATCCCTGGGGAATCCCATGATTTATGGTCACACAGGGTGAGTTGTGATCATTGACGCATCCACATTGTTGCCTTCCGTACAGGTAAGAACGGAACCAGTCGAGAGGTACCTGTCATGTCTGTGTGATCATGTTTTGTTTTAGTTATGTTCGGTTTTGTTTTTGGACTATTTGTGCACTCTGGTTTTGTCACCATGACGACAGATTAGTTGCACCTGTTTTCACGTTCGGTCTCACACACCTGTTGTCAATCATGTCTGTAGTGTTTAAGTCCATTGTTTTCAGTTAGTCTGCCTGGCAACATCACCCGGTATCATCACTCTGCTTCATGCCATGTTCACAGTCCCATGCCAAGTAAGTTTTTGTTTCATGTTTATAGTTTTTTGCCTTTGTACAAGTCTTTTGTTTTCATTAGCCAAGTTTTGTACCTCCGCCATTGTGCGCACCTTTTGTTTTTTTTTTTGTTGATAATGTTAAATAAAATCATGTACTCACATTCCCGTCTTGCCCGTGCCAACTTTCCGTTGCCTTCCAGGAAAACAAACCCCAAGGACCAAGTCCTGACAGTACCCCTCTGACACCGTAGTGGTATAGCTTATACAGTAAGATTGATTGATATATTTTTATTTCAAATATGCATAAAAAACAAGAGCAAGCCTGATCCAATACAGTGCTATAGCCTTAACGGCCATTATAATAAAATGAAAACAATGGAGAATAAAAAACGAAAACAAATGAGCATTGGACTTTTTAAAAAAATTTTTATTGTTTATTTTTTTTTACATATTTGAAAAGGAGTGAGAAGAAGTTTACACTTATTTAATCCCACCCCTTTTCTTTAAATCATAAATTACTCTGAGCGAGAACTACCTGTTCACTCTGTGTACAAACTTAATGAGCTTGTGTATATACATAAATTATAGATATATACATACATATGCACACTGCACACATACATAGCCACGCCATTACCACTAGTGATCATGGAAATGGTCTCATGCCACCACAGCAGCACCACTGCCTCAATGGGCAGCCCCAAACTCTTCTGGAACATAAACAACCCAATATCAAAGCCTTTCTTCATCTCTGTACCTCTGGAATACCATGTAGCTATACTTCTTTTTAAACTGCTTTATGTTTGGACATTGCTTTAACTCCACATTCAAACCATTCCATAATTTCACTCCACAAATTGAAATACAAAAACTTTTAATGGTCGTTCTATAACTAAGCATTTTGAAATTGAAAAATTCCCCCTTAAATTATAACCTCCCTCTTGTGTGCTGAACAATTTTTGAATGCCTCCTGGGAGTTTATTTATTTTGGCTTTATGCATTATTTGTGCAGTTTGATACAAAATAATATCACTAAATTTCAATATTTTTGACTGTAAGAATAGTGAGTGAGTATGGTCCAGATATCCAACCTTGTTGATGATGCGTACAGCTCTTTTCTGAAGTATACTTATTGAGTTTAATGAGCTTTTTTAATTATTCCCCCAGACTTCCATACAGTAGGTTAAGTATGGTTAGACTAATGAACAGTAAAGAATGCGGAGTGATTTGTGATCCAGAACCTGCTTTGCTGTATTTATTACTGAGATGCTTCTTGACAGCTTATATCAGGGGTCGGGAACCTTTTTGGCTGAGAGAGTCATGAAAGCCAAATATTTTAAAATGTATTTCCGTGAGAGCCATATAATATTTTTTAACACTGAATACAACTAAATGCATGCATTTATAAGTAAGACCAACATTTTTAGAGTATAATAAGTCTCTCATTATTTTTAATAACATTGTTATTCTGAAGCTAACCAATAATAAATAAAATACTTCTTAACATTAATGCGACTTTTTGAACACGTGCGGTAGAAAACGGATGGATGGATTAAAATGCATGAAAATGTTTTATATTTTGAATGTTGATTTTAACACTGTGATTACCAGCGACATTATTCCGTACTTATCCTGTTAAGTAATGTCAGCTAAGATTTATCTGAGAGCCAGATGCAGATGCAATGTATCCCGGAAGAGTTAGGGCTGCATGGGATTCTGGGTATTTGTCCTGTTGTGTTTATGTTGTGTTACGATGCAGATGTTCTCCCGAAATGTGTTTGTCATTCTTGTTTGGTGTGGGTTCACAGTGTGGCGCATTATTAGTAAGAGTGTTAAAGTTTTTTGTTTTTTTATACCGCCACCGTCAGTGTGACCTGTGTGGTTGTTGACTAAGTATGCCTTGCTGTCACCCACGTGAGCGAGCGGAAGCCCCATACAACGTGGGGCTGTTCAGGCACGCTGACTGTAGCGGGCGCTATATGCTGTACCATCACGGCACGCATGACGCTGACAAACGCCATTCACTTAAAACCCACGTGCCGCACCAACTTTCAAATTTCACATCAATGTGTAAGCAGCGTGTCTGAGACCCCTGGTTTATACATAGCGCAAAGCAAAAAAAAACCTTTGTATGCAGTGTTATTCCATTTAAAATTTCAAAAAAAATTTGCGGCTCCCATTGTCTTCTATAATTTGTGAAACTGGTCAAAATGGCTCTTTGACTGGTAAAGGTTGCCGACCCCTGATATAGGATGAACAGTTTTGGCCCCAACACTGACCCCTGGGGGACATCACACGCAATGTCCAAACACGATGAACAGCAATCCCCCAACTTAAACAAACTGTTGTCTCTTATTTAAGTAACTTTTAAGCCAGTCTAGTACAACTCCCCTGAATCCATACTTTTCAATTGTATTGATTAATATATCATGGTTAATTGTATCAAATGCTTTTTTTAGATCAATAAATATTCCCATTGCATATTGTTTCTTTTCTATGGCATTTGTGATTTCCTCTATTGTTTCAACTATTGCCATTGATGTAGACCTGTTTGATCTAAACCCATATTGACAGTCAGAGAGTAATTTATGCTTTTCTTTAAATGCATCTAACCTGTTATTGAATAGTTTTTCTAATATTTTAGAGAATTGTGGAAGTAAAGAGACAGGTCTATAGTTTGTGAAGTGGTGTTTGCTCCCAGTTTTAAACAGAGGTATAACTTTAGCTATTTTCATTTCATTTGGAAATGCGCCGGTTTGAAATGACAAATTACAGATATATGTTAATGGTTTTGATATCCCTGTAATGACCTTTTTCACTAATGTCATTGGAGTCAGTGGACATTTTGTTCTTACATTTGTTTACAATATCCAACACTTCTTCTTCACCCACTGCATTTAAAAACATACAATTGGGATTTCTCTCCAATAATCCCTCCATATTTTTACCAGTTGTCCGTGGATTTCTGCAAGTTCAGGTCCAATACTTACCAAGAATTTATTGAAGGCATTAGCCACATCTTCAATATTATAATTTTCTTTACCATCATTCGTGAAATACGTTGGATAGTTAATTGAAGAGGTACTGTTTCTTATAATACTGTTTAATTTAAATTCCATATTCCTTTGATATTGTTTTTATTATCATCTAGTAATTTCTTATAATAATCTCTCTTATTTGACCTTATAATATGAGTTAATTTGTTTTTATATTTTTTATATTTATTTTCTGCTTCTTTTGTTATCAATCTTATACATTCCCTGTAAAGAGTGTTTTTCATTTTGCAAGCATTTTGCAATCCCTTTGTGATCCAAGGACAATTAGTATATTTTCTTTTACTGGTGCATTCTTTTATTGGACATCATATAACGAACTAAATATTATAAATAAATATATGCTAGATTTTTTTATCACTATATTAGTCTATTTATACCTGCATTGTCCTTTCCATCCTTACACTTTCCATCATTGTAACTGAGCTACTGTGTTGAACAATTTCCCTTGTGGATCATTAAAGTTTGTCTAAGTCTAAGTCTAAGTCTATTCTCAAGAATATATTGTAAGCACTATTAACATCACCATTTTCATAAATTGCATCGCAATTCTGCTCCAGTAAATCATGTTTAAATGAACTAATGGATTCCTCTGATCTCGTTCTTCTGTATTGGGTTGGCTTTTCTCATTTCTTTGTCCTGTAGTTTCCATTAAATATCAAAAAAACTGGGAGGTGGTCAGTGATATCTTTGATCAATAGCCCACTTACGGTCTTATTCTCAATATCATGAGTGAATATGTTGTCCATTAGAGTGGCAGAGTGGGATGTAATTCGACTGGGTCTGGTGATTTTGGGATATAGACTCATACTGTACATTGTGTCAATGAAATTATCTATATCTATATTTTTAATGGGATTTAACAGGTCAATATTAAAGTCTCCACAAATGAAGACAGCTTTATTAACGTTACTCTTCTTTGAAAACAGGCATTCCATCCAATCTGTAAAACGTTCAATGCTTGTACCTGGCAATCTGTATATACAACTAATAGTGACATTTCTACTTTTTTCCATACAAATTTCAACTGTTAGACATTCAAGTAGGTTATCAACTACAGTTGTCATATCATCCAGACGTTTGAATCTCAAGGTGTTATCCACATAGATGGCCACTCCTCCACCCCCCTTGTTTTGTCTATTCACATTAATAAGGTCATAACCATCCAGTTCAAAATCGGTCACTTTTTCACTGTTAATCCAAGTTTCAGATACTGCAATTATGTTAAATGGTTGTGAAAAGGTGTGTAAATAGTCCTTGATGGCCTTGAAATTCCTGTTTAGGCTTCTACTGTTGAAATGGATAATTGACAATTTGCCTTTAGTGATAATATTCTGGTTGTACTGTTCATTGGTGTAGTAGCAGCAGTTCTCATTGATATTGAGGAGGAAATTATTGTCCGGGTCTATATCATGTTCCAAGTCTTGTAGGTGGTGCTCAGTGTATTGAGATGCTTTCAACTGTACATTGTCATATTCACTTACCAACTGAATTATGTGGCTAGTGTCAACAGTTGCATCTTGCGTATTGTCAATGTGTGTCATGGTTGTGTTTAATCGCTTTTACCTTACAGTCCAATTCAAACGTCATATTCGTTCAGATCTTCGATGTCTCTAATCACCAGCACTTTGGCGTTCTCCGGAGTACCGTTGAGTTTGATGAATACTTTACAGTTCGCAGTCCGAGTTTGTAGAAGTTTCTTCTCTCTCCTCATTTGGCGTGCTTTTCGGGCTATATCAGCATTTCGTTTGGTCAAATGGTCGTTCATGTATACATTTGTTCCTTTTAGCTTTCTTCCCTGTTTTAGCAATGCAATCTTGTGCTTTCTGTTTACAAATCTCAGGACTACGCTCGGCTTGTCGTTTGTTCCTCTCCTGG
The DNA here is from genome assembly GCF_033978685.3 of Nerophis lumbriciformis. Taxonomy (NCBI): domain Eukaryota; kingdom Metazoa; phylum Chordata; class Actinopteri; order Syngnathiformes; family Syngnathidae; genus Nerophis; species Nerophis lumbriciformis. Next base: position 23,120,440 of record NC_084573.2, read on the forward strand.
GCAAAAGGTGACATGCTTCGATGCTGTTACAGTCAAGTTGTATATCCTTGGACTGTATGAAGACAGCTACCTGTCGCTCCATTGAAATAATATCCAACTCCGCCGGCTCCCCTCCATTCGCTGGGGTTACTGCTCGTGCGTAAGACCGGGGTTTGATGCTAAGTCCGGTGATGATCACATCATTGATCCGTGTGTACTGCTCAATATCAGCAACTCTGTTCTCCAGAATTGCGATTTTCCTATCTTTCTCCAGATTGTCAACCCTCATCTGATCCAGCTGCACAACAAGGGCCATGATGGTTTCTGCTGCTCCTTGATCGTAGCAACTTCTTCGATCAGAGTGTCGATTGACTTTTTAAGTTCGCCATAATCAGTCTTGGGCACCATCTCGTCTTTGTAACAGCGCACCGGCTAGTTACTCCAGACATTCACTTATTGGATTAATTGCAAACCTTTTCCTTACATTGTTAAACTTAAATGTTTGGAGTAAAATTCGCGAGCGCCAGTTCATCTACCAAATGTCCGGCATTTTTAGTATTGTTTACACAACGTCTCAAAAGATCTCAAAGTCTACTGTGTCAAAGGCCTTCGGCCGGCGTAATGCCGGTTACTAAGGTGGGGATTCCTCCGGAACTGCAGGTCTGCCTCTATTGCCCGATGTGAAGCGAGATCAAGACGACCCGTCTGCCCCTGTTGTCCTACATCGGACCCACCCCGGTACGGTCCTCGACAGATCCCAAAAAAAAACAATACCGCATTCCCTTTCTTCAAAACAGTCATTGACTCTTTCCAAGAGGTCGGGTAAAGCCATACGGGAACCATATTGGTAGGGGACAAGGATATATAGTTTTTCTAGAAAGCCATTCAGTCAGTTATAGACCACTTTCTCAAATATTTTAGAAAATGTTGGTAAAATAGAAATTGGCCTATAATTGTTCATATCATTTTTATCACCTGATTTAAACATTGGGAATATTTTTGCGACTTTGGGTACAATGTGACAGGTTTATACAGTGACAAAGAGGTTTTGTGATCACATTTACTATGGCTATCAAGATTTTGCTACATATCCCTTCCACTCCAGCTGTATGTGATGACTTCAGGTCCATAATGATCGTATTAAGCTCATTGACGTCGGTTGGCTGCATGGAAAAAAGAGCTGCCTGATAGAAATTATTTAAAGGAACACACCCTGGGGCTTGACTTATCTTACTAGATAAGTTTCCCCCAATAGAAGCAAAAAATGTATTAAAACTAGTGGCAAGATCAGACCTATTGGTCCCTGTATCCGGGATAACAGGGGCCTTATGTCCCTTGTTGAGAAAAGTATTCAACACGTTCCATGTTCTCCTATAATCCCCCTGCCATGCCTGTAATAGTTCAGAATAATACAAACGTAGTTGCGCTCACTTTTCCTGATGAGTTAATTTGTTTGTGTATTTTTTGTTGTTGACAGTGGTAGGGTTCGAAATATAACATTTGTAGAGTTTATTCTTTTGTCTGATGGACTTTCAGATCCCCCTTGTAATCCAGGGATTATTCTCTGAGGTACGATTTCTGATCATTTTTTCAGGGATTATTTCCTGAATAGCATCCTGAATCATTTAATCAGGTTTTCATATGCAGCATCGGTAGAGATGCAATTAAATAATACGATAGAATGTACTGCAAACAACTACAGTAGTCATACTTGCCAACCTGGAGACCTCCGATTTCGGGTGGTTGGGGGCGCGGTTAAGAGGGGAGGAGTATATTTACAGCTCGAATTCACCAAGTCAAGTATTTCATATATATATATATATATATATATATATATATATATATATATATATATATATATATATATATATATATATATATATATATATAAATAAATAAGAAATACTTGACTTTCAGTGAATTCTAGCTATATATATATATATTTATTTTATTATATATATATAAATAAGAGAAATACTTGAATTTCAGTATTCATTTATTTACACATATACACACTCATCTACTCATTGTTGAGTTAAGGGTTGAATTGTCCATCCTTGTTCTATTCTCTGTCACTATTTTTCTAACCATGCTGAACACCCTCTCTGATGATAAATTCTGCTTCGTCTCCTTGTTGTGTGTGCCCTAGATGTTATTGTCACATATGCATGTACAGTAGATGGCAGTATTGTCCTGTTTAAGAGTGTCACAACATTGCTGTTTACAGCAGACGAACTGCTTTACGGTAGATGAAAACGTGACTGCTGTTGTTGTGTGTTGTTACCGTGCTGGGAGGACGTTAATGAAACTGCCTAACAATAAACTCACATAAGAAACCAAGAACTCGCCCTTGATCATTCTACAGTTATAACATGATTGGGCAGGCACGCTGTTTATATTGTGAAAACAGGCCACGCCCCCTCCAGCTCCGCCTGAATTTCGGGAGAAAATTTGTCCCGGGAGGTTTTCGGGAGAGGCGCTGAATTTCGGGAGTCTCCCGGAAAATCCGTGAGGGTTGGCAAATATGACAGTAGTTTAATGAAGAAATTTAATAATAAAGTAGAACGTTTACTGTACCTTGGAGAGTGGACAGTATCTCCTTTGAGCAGCTTCTCCACATTTTCTTGGATAAATGTCTGCAGTTTAAAAATGATGGTCAGTGCTAGCATGTTAATAAACAGAAATCCAAACACCTCCTGCACGAAAAAGGCATATTTCATCCAACCTTGCGAGGGTTTGAGTGTACGCACCATGTTGATGTGTGTCGGTTCATGTACTTCAACACCACAAAACTAAAGGAGTCTACAGTAATTTCCACAATGAGGACATTTTTGGTGAACCTATAAACATGACCAGCTGTACGATCGTGGAGCTGCAGAGTCTAGCTGGCATCATGAGATGATTATGGGATGTTTTTTAAAGTCACTTCCTGACACATGCAACCAGATACAACCCCCCACTTCTGTAACACAACCATGTAAACATGCAAACACACACACACACAAGACAATTACAAAAGCTGTCATGAGATCTGTGTTGTTTTGGGAAATGAGACTTAAGTGAAATGGCTTTCAAGCAGTTATATGGTCACAATAATTCACATTCTGTCAGTAAAGTGTCCAAACGTTTTCCACTGAGGGCCACACACAGAAAAATTGAAGGATGCGGGGAAGACACTTTGATATTCTTTGCGAGGCTAAAACAAAAACAAGGGCGGATAAAAGGGCTGCGGCACTTTAAACCCCCGGCAGGAGATGAGACCCTCATAGTCCTGCTAAAAATTGTTTATAAATATCCTCCATATTCACTACCTTTATGATTACCAGCAGGATTGCACACAAGCTTTAAATAATAACATTTATCATTATATCAGTCAATTTATACTACATACACATATCTATATACAGTGTGTCTGTCTGACAGTAACCTGACTTGCAAGTATTTTATATCATACAAGCCGACTCTCGGGACGTCTAATTAGGTTTTAATTTGCCAGCAAAATTTGAGTTACAGGCATAATGCTGCAGTGAACCCCGTAAGATCCGACCAAAACATTGGGTCTTACGTATAGCATTAGCTTATAGCTGTAGATCAACATAACTTGGGAGGAAGTGAGTGTGAAAGACTGAGAGGAAGATGTGGATGATATTCATTGAATTAAAAAAAATTAATCTTAAAAAAAATAAATGGCCAACAAAGTAGCCGATTTGGAAAGGCGGCTAAGGTTATACAGGATATCATCAATCAATCAATCAATGTTTACTTATATAGCCCTAAATCACAATTGTCTCAAAGGGCTGCACAAGCCACAACAGGGCAAGGAAAAACTCAACCCAATGGGATGACAATGAGAAACCTCGGAGGGGACCGCAGATGTGGGGACCCAATGGACGTCGAGTGGATCTAGCATAATATTGTGAGAGTCCAGTCCATCGTGGATATAACATAATAGTAAGAGTCCAGTCCATAGTGGATCTAACATAATAGTGAGAGTCCAGTCCATAGTGGATATAACATAATAGTAAGAGTCCAGTCCATAGTGGATCTAACATTATAGTGTGAGAGTCCAGTCCATAGTGGATCTAACATTATAGTGTGAGAGTCCAGTCAATAGTGGATCTAACATAATAGTGAAAGTCCAGTCCATAGTGGATATAACATAATAGTAAGAGTCCAGTCCATAGTGGATCTAACATAATAGTAAGAGTCCAGTCCATAGTGGATCTAATATTATAGTGTGAGAGTCCAGTCCATAGTGGATCTAACATTATAGTGTGAGAGTCCAGTCCATAGTGGATCTAACATAATAGTGAAAGTCCCGTCCATAGTGGATATAACATAATAGTAAGAGTCCAGTCCATAGTGGATCTAACATAATAGTAAGAGTCCAGTCCATAGTGGATCTAATATTATAGTGTGAGAGTCCAGTCCATAGTAGATCTAACATTATAGTGTGAGAGTCCAGTCCACAGTGGATCTAACATAATAGTGAGAGTCCAGTCCAAAGTGGATCTAACATAATATTGTGAGAGTCCAGTCCAAAGTGGATCTAACATAATATTGTGAGAGTCCAGTCCATAGTGGATCTAACATAATATTGTGAGAGTCCAGTCCATAGTGGATCTAACATAATATTGTGAGAGTCCAGTCCATAGTGGATCTAACATAATAGTGAGAGTCCAGTCCATAGTGGATATAACATAATAGTAAGAGTCCAGTCCATAGTGGATCTAACATAATAGTAAGAGTCCAGTCCATAGTGGATCTAACATAATAGTAAGAGTCAGGGGCGTCACTAGCTTTTAAGGACAGGGGGGGCTTAGCCCCCAGGAGATGCACAGGATGCAAGCGAACGTAGCGCAAGAGCACAAAACTTCACAAACGGCTAACAAAGATTTAGAAATTATTCATTGTTATTATTATAATTTCAGTCGGTTTATTTTCAATCTGTGTTCAGTACAACAACAAACATGGGTTTGCACAGTGACATTTTGTTTACAGCATCAACAAGAAACAATTACTTGCATGATCCTTCAAGATACACTGAAACACAATGAAAGTCATGGCATTAGCCTCTATGTTATTACTTCACAACATAGAGGCGAATGCCACCACTTTCGCTCATAATACAATAATTGTTTGTTCCCAAATATTTTGAAGTTGCACAGATTACATTTTGGGCAAATATGTGACTAAAATGGTTGTAAATTCAAGCCCTGGAAATATTACTTAATTACTTGAAAGTAATATCTGGATCAGGATAATTTGGCTTATATATAATATATTTATATATATATATATATATTATGGCAAGTCGTTAAGGAAATTAAATATATATGGAAGTCTGAATAGAAATGAGAAACGTTTATATATACTGTAAATAAGAAAGACTTAGAGTCCGTCTGCTGATCTGCCAAAGCTGTCAAAGAGCTGAGGGACCATCTTCAAAGTGCAATGCTGAAACAAATAATGCAAACAATAAAATGTAACTTCCAGGGCTTGAGATTAACGCAGTCCCGTCGTCCCGGGGACGGTAAAAAAAAATATGCACGGGACGAAATTAAATGCTACCCTGGACGATGGCTTTTAACCATTTTTTTTCTTTTTCTTTTTATGTATTTATTCATTTTACATTTTATATTAAATGTCTTGGTTTTTCCTCCCTCTGAAAAGCCTATGAAATGTTTAACAAGCCATCCTATAATAATAAAACAGCTATTAATGTAACAATACAATAAAACAAATATATTTAAATATGTTTTTTTCATTATTTTAACAATAGGCTAATGTATATTACTTCATATAGATTCTACAAGAAACACAAAACTTAAAAACTAATTATTTACAATTGCAGACACAAGGTTTCGTGCAGCTTCACTCATTGTGCGCAGGAGAAAAGTGACAACAAAGATGGTGTCTGGGTTTTTCTTACACATATATATATATATATATATATATACATATATATATATATATATATATAAATATATAAATATATATAAAAAAAAATAAAAAAAATAAAAAAAAATCTCCTGATGATTGAGGGTACCCCCCCTCATGAAACAGGCCTGTAGAGATGAAATAGTCTTGTGATTTTTTTCCCACACATACATATATATATATATATATATATATATATATATATATATATATATATATATATATATATACATAAGTCTTTCATACATATATATATATATATATATATATATATATATATATATATGTATGTATGAAAGACTTAATATGTATATATATATATATATATATATATATATATATATATATATATATATATATATATGTATGAAAGACATAAAGGTATACTAGAGGATGTTGTGGATCATGTTGACTATTGGTCCTCCTAATTATCAATCATTCTGGTGATGTTACGTAAGGACATATATATACGTATATATGTATATATATATCAAATAAAACAAATGGCTTATCGATAAGCCATTATTTATTTATTTATTTATTACAACGCCAAAATAGGCCTAACAACGCCAATGGTTGTAATTCTGTTGCACTTTGAGATTTGGAATCAAATGTAAAGTAGATTACAAATACAATCTATTATATAAATAATATTACGTAACATCACCAGAATGATTGACAATTAGGAGGACCAATAGTCAACCTGATCCACCCATAAATAAATAAAACAAATGGCTTATCGATAACCCATTAAAAAAAAACAACGTTTTAATATTTATTTATATGTATCATTATTTTCTCCTACTCACCTTTCCAGTAGAGGCCTCTCCCCTCTCACTTTCTGTGCTCCTCTGCCCTGACTCCTACAGGTCAATAGGGGTTGTGGAGTGATTATTATTATTATCTACTGATGATAGTCATACGTGAATGAGCTCAGCTCCTGTTCTCCTCCATGTGTAAAGTGAGAAACACAGCTGATGCTCCAGAAGGAAGTAACCCCAAAGATAGCAAATGGTAAAAAAAGAGTGCACATTTAACTTTATAAAAACCAGGACCTTCATGGTGCATTTCAGGCTAACTAGCTAACTAAGTAGCAGCATTGTTTTAGAGCGGGAATGTAACTTTTTGTCAAACACAAACCTGGTGTAAAGTGGAGCTAATACATTTTACTACAAGCAGTGATGAATACTTACTTTCTTGAAAAAGTTTCTTATGTCCATTTTGCATCCGTTCACGTTCTTGTTCTGCAGTGCTGTGTGCTAATGTGCTTCGTATACCTGCAGGACCGCAAGCAAGGTCGCAGAGAAAATGCGGACTGGATTTTGAGTGATGTGGGCATTTTCTATATGAACAAGTGGAATGAATTGGATACCGACGCACTAAAAGGGCTCTCTACGCTATGAAGTGAGGGGAAACTGAGTGAATAATGACAGGCTATATGATTATTGATTTAAACTCATATTCGGGCCACTTTATAATAAATATGTTGGCATGTATTTGTAAAAAAATAAAAAATAAAAAAATGTTTTTATTTTTTTTAACACCAAATTATTTAGGGGGGCTTAAGAATATTTTAGGGGGGCTCAAGCCCCCCTAAAATATTCTTAAGCCCCCCTAAAATAGGCCTAACAACGCCAATGGTAAGAGTCCAGTCCATAGTGGATCTAACATTATAGTGTGAGAGTCCAGTCCATAGTGGATCTAACATAATAGTGAAAGTCCAGTCCATAGTGGATCTAACATAATAGTGAGAGTTCAGTCCATAGTGGATCTAACATAATAGTGTGAGAGTCCAGTCCATAGTGGATCTAACATAATAGTGAAAGTCCAGTCCATAGTGGATCTAACATAATAGTGAGAATTCAGTCCATAGTGGATCTAACATAATAGTGTGAGAGTCCAGTCCATAGAATGTGAGTGTGAATGTTGTCTGTCTATTTCTGTTGGCCCTGTGATGAGGTGGCAACTTGTCCAGGGTGTACGCCGCCTTCCGCCCGAATGCAGCTGAGATAGGCTCCAGCACCCCCCGCGATCCCGAGCGGGACAAGCGGTAAAAAAATGGATGGATGGATGGTAAATGGATTATACTTGTATAGCGCTTTTCTACCTTTTTAAGGAACTCAAAGCGCTTTGACACTATTTCCACATTCACCCATTCACACACTGATGGCGGGAGCTGCCATGCAAGGCGCTAACCAGGACCCATCAGGAGCAAGGGTGAAGTGTCTTGCTCAAGGACACAACGGATGTGACTAGGATGGTAGAAGGTGGGGCCAGCAGGAGACCCACCTAACCTTATCCCTCTCCACACACACACACAATGCCATCGTTTAAGCTTTGGTTTAAGACCACCTCCGTCCCCCACCCGCCGACGCAACGCGACCTAGGTGGCATGCGTGGAAAATGGCAGACGTGCATATGTTACGTCATAGTCACCTCTGACCTGGAAGTGCATCCTTACCCGGTCTGGTATGTGAAGTATTTCAATGTAGACTATTGCCACATTTCTTTGAACAGTAAACCTTGCTTACCTCACCATCAGCAGCTGTTAGACTAGTCCTATTGTAGTGAATCACACCTGAGCCAGCATACATGAATCCTATCTTTAATGGACGTGTGAAAGTAAACAATGTGATAAAGAACATTTTAGCCAACTCAGTGGCCTTGTGGTTAGAGTGTCCGCCCTGAGATCGGTAGGTCGTGAGTTCAAACCCCGGCCGAGTCATACCAAAGACAATAAAAATGGGACCCATTACCTCCTACTCAGCATCAAGGGTTGGAATTGGGGGTTAAATCACCAAAATGATTCCCGAGCGTGGCCACCGCTGCTGCCCACTGCTCCCCTCACCTCCCAGGGGGTGGAACAAGGGGATGGGTCAAATGCAGAGGGTAATTTCACCACACCTAGTGTGTGTGTGTGACTATCAGTGGTACTTTAACCTTACAACTATGCTTTCATGGCTTCACAGTAGTTATGGAGTACAAAACTAGATGTAAACATACATGGCGGACAATAACTGATACAGTCTGCTTTGCCAGGCCAAATGCATTTGCCGTTTTCCGTAGTCCTCCCTCGATGGCCAGGTAATACAAAGCACACGCTACCTTTTTTTTATCACATCCGCGGGAGCCCGCATTCTCGTTGTCTCCCCTTCGACAAATGGACAAAGTTTTTCGCTAAGTAGAATCACAGCTGACCTGGACATTCGAAAGTTCTCTTACACAACACACTCGGTGACAAACATATCCCACCAGGCTGCCGTTCTTCCAGGCCTTATCCAAAATCGTCGCTCAACATTGCTATGTTGCCGTCTGAGATGTGTTGTATCCGAAATAGCTGTAATCGCGCGTTTCCTTCTCTTAAGGCAGTGGTTCTTAACCCTGTTGGAGGTACCGAACCCCACCAGTTTCATATGCGCATTCACCGAACCTGAACCGTAATCATAAAATGATGTTATTATATTAAAGAAATACTAATAAATGTATATTTTACAAACAGAAAGTTACAGGAATGTACACATGATCCCATGTTTACATCTCATTGTGCAACATGTGAATGTTTTAGTGGGAACTAAATGCGATATCTGAAAGGGTACACATTATTTCCAAAGCAGGACCCCCACCCAGACATATAATACTAGTACACAGCTCATGAAAAACAATATGTTATAGTCATTGTAAGTGGGCCAAAACACTTATATTAGAAAATAATCTCATGGAAATGACTGCTGTCATTTGATTACAATAATAAAACATTAAACTTGTTATTTAGTCAGGTTTGGGACAGGTCTGACGTCGCTCACATGTGCTCCACTGAATGCTCAAGGAGTTTTTGCATTTGCTCACACATATGGAAAATTAGAGGGAACATTGTTTGGGGGTATCCATAATACGCCGACATGGAGAAGTTTTTATTTACACGATGAGTCGGGCGTGTCTTGTCCTCCGCAACGGAGGCTCTGCCGAACCCCTGAGGCCGACTCACCGAACCCCTAGGGTTCGATCGAACCCAGGTTAAGAACCGCTGTCTTAAGGTATTCATGTGTGATTCCTACAAACGCCTGTACATGTACAAGAAGGAGAAACATGGGCATGTCTGGATGACTCGCCGAGTGGAAACCGGTTGTTATGAAGCTGGTTGTGGTGCGTTCTTTCTGACGTCACTTCCTCTCCAAACTCCGTTAATAAATGATCAACGAGTCCATACAGAGCTAAGAACCGCAGATTCAAAAAATACATGGCGCAATGACCCGTGTAAAATAAATATCCAAGGAGGGGAACCTTAAAGGGGAACATTATCATTATCAGACCTATGTAAGCGTCAATATATACCTTGATGTTGCAGAAAAAAGACCATATATTTTTTTAACCGATTTCCGAACTCTAAATGGGTGAATTTTGGGGAATTAAACGCCTTTCTATTATTCGCTCTCGGCGAGATGACGTCACATCGGGAAGCAATCCGCCATTTTCTCAAACACATTACAAACACCGAGTCAAATCAGCTCTGTTATTTTCCGTTTTTTCGACTGTTTTCCGTACCTTGGAGACATCATGCCTCGTCGGTGTGTTGTCGGAGGGTGTAACAACACGAACAGGGACGGATTCAAGTTGCACCAGTGGCCCAAAGATGCGAAAGTGGCAAGAAATTGGACGTTTGTTCTGCACACTTTACCGACGAAAGCTATGCTACGACAGAGATGGTAAGAATGTGTGGATATCCTGCGACACTCAAAGCAGATGCATTTCCAACGATAAAGTCAAAGAAATCTGCCGCCAGACCCCCATTGAATCTGCCGGAGTGTGTGAGCAATTCAGGGACAAAGGACCTCGGTAGCACGGCAAGCAATGGCGGCAGTTTGTTCCCGCAGACGAGCGAGCTAAACCCCCTGGATGTCTTGGCTCACACCGCTTCTACCGTCCCTTATGCCACCGAAGATGATCAAGAGAAGAATATCGACCCTAGCTTCCCTGGCCTGCTGACATCAACTCCAAAACTGGACAGATCAGCTTTCAGGAAAAGAGAGCGGATGAGGGTATGTCTACAGAATATATTAATTGATGAAAACTGGGCTGTCTGCACTCTCAAAGTGCATGTTGTTGCCAAATGTATTTCATATGCTGTAAACCTAGTTCATAGTTGTTAGTTTCCTTTAATGCCATACAAACACATACCAATCGTTGGTTAGAAGGCGATCGCCAAATTCGTCCTCTCTTTCTCCCGTGTCGCTGGCTGTCGTGTCGCTGGCTGTCGTGTCGTTTTCGTCGGTTTCGCTTGCATACGGTTCAAACCGATATGGCTCAATAGCTTCAGTTTCTTCTTCAATTTCGTTTTCGCTACCTGCCTCCACACTACAACCATCCGTTTCAATACATGCGTAATCTGTTGAATCGCTTAAGCCGCTGAAATCCGAGTCTGAATCCGAGCTAATGTCGCTATAGCTTGCTGTTCTATGCGCCATGTTTGTTTGTGTTGGCATCACTATGTGACGTCACAGGAAAATGGACGGGTGTATATAACGATGGTTAAAATCAGGCACTTTGAAGCTTTTTTTAGGGATATTGCGTGATGGGTAAAATTTAGAAAAAAACTTCGAAAAATAAAATAAGCCACTGGGAACTGATTTTTAATGGTTTTAACCCTTCTGAAATTGTGATAATGTTCCCCTTTAAACGATGGGTTAGTGTGGCTGACACAGGGCTTAGGCTAAATAGTTATTCGTTTAAGGAGTTATCCGGTTTAATATAGACAGGGTCTAGCGCAGGCCAAGGAGGTTAAAATAATATTTACTCGGCAGAAATGTACTCATGAAAATAGAGATGAGAAGATGCTGATTGTGTGTTTGAAGGAGAAGTCCACTTGCCAAGGTAAATGTGGCATGTTTTTTAAAAGGCATGTTACAATTGTGCTGTTTTGGGCATACATTAAATTGATTCTATTTCAGGATGGCGTGGCGCGGTTGGGAGAGTGGCTGTGCCAGCAACCTGAGGGTTCCTGGTTCAATCCCCACCTTCTACCATCCTAGTCATGTCCGTTGTGTCCTTGAGCAAGACACTTCACCCTTGCTCCTGATGGGTCCTGGTTAGCGCCTTGCATGGCAGCTACCGCCATCAGTGTGTGAATGTGTGTGTGAATGGGTGAATGTGGAAATAGTGTCAAAGCGCTTTGAGTTCCTTTAAAAAAAAGGTAGAAAGCGCTATACAAGTATAACCCATTTCAATGGGTGTTATGTGAGATATGAGTGTGTTGAGTTATGAGCTGGGTCATTGAAGCAATCAACCTCGCAAATCTCTGTGTCGCATTACATTCCTTCTTAATTTTCAAACAATCCTTTCGTGGATTCGCCGTAATCATCCTCTTAATCCACTGGAGTCAACAAGATCTGTCTCCCATTTGCTAGTTGGAAAAAGTTCAGTTATTTGTATCTGTAGAGTCTCAAGAGTGCATGTTTTCTTCTAAAGAATGGCTGACACGTCCTGTGCTTGCTCCAAGGTGATTAAAGTAAGAGTATGCCAACCTTTCTTTGTTGTCACGTCACAATGATTGAGTGGTGGAAGATGACTTTAGCGTGTGTTTGCTGACTATGTCATCTGATCATAGGCCATATGGAATAAAAACTGAAGTGCAACGTATCTTATCAGTCTTATTGGATGTTGATGGAAGGTGACATTTTGTCTCAAAACTTTACTGATGAGCAACAGTTACACGTGCACATCATGTTGGACACACTAGGGCATGGGTGTCAAACTCTGGCCCGCGGGCCAAATTTGGCCCGCCGTGTAATTTCACTTGGCCCGTGAGGCGATATCAAATTAACACTAGTGCTGGCTCGCCGATCATATACAGCGGCGGTGCCGCGGTACACCGCTAATTCTCATACTTTCCAAACCTCCCGGGAGACTCCCAAATTTCAGTGCCCCTCCCAAGAATTCTAACGTCCCCTTTTCGTCCAGTCCAACGAATGCTGGTTCAGCTTTAGCACACACATAAAAGTGAACGCAACGCATACTTGATCTTCAGCGATACAGGTTACACTGAGGGTGCCAGTATAAAAAAAACTTTAACATTGTTAGAAATATACGCCACACTGTGAATCCACACCAAACAAGAATGACAAACACATTTTGGGCGAACATCCGCACAGTAACACAACATAAACACAACAGAACAAATACCCAGAACCCTTTGCTGCACTAACTCTTCCGGGACGCTACAAGGTGTGTGTATGTGTGTGTGTGTGTGTGTGTGGGGGGGGGGGGGTTATTAAATAACTTTTTTAAATAGATTCAATCTTGCACGTGGAAACTTTAAGTGTGGGCTTTAGTTGATATAACACTCCCGTCAGGGGGTGCATTCTACGCCGGGGGTGCATTATCCGGCACAACACCTAGTGCTGCAAAGGGTTCTGGGTATTTGTTCTGTTGTGTTTATATTGTGTTACTGCGCGGATGTTCTCCCAAAATGTGTTTGTCATTCTTGTTTGGTGTGGATTCCCAGTGTGGCGTATATTTCTAACAATGTTAAAGTTGCTTATATGGTCACTCTCAGTGTAAACTGTATCGCTGTTGATGAAGTATGCGTTGCATTTACGTGAGTGTACGTACAGAAGCCGCTCATATCTTGTGACTGGGCGGGCACGTTGTTAGAAGGGATTACAAGCGGACGTGACGTCAGCTCGTAGAGGACTTTAAAAGCAGTGCCTGTAAGGCACGTCCCCAGGACTGTGGAATACGAGATATAATGACTGATGAACATCTTCGTTTGATAATGAGGGTTGCTTCAGCTCAAAGCCTGAGCCCCGACATTAATGAACTAGCATCCCAAAAAAGATGGCAGGTATCTGGCTTGGGCACATCAGATTAGATCAGTGTGTTGCAAACTGAGCAGTTTAAAGTCCTGAATGGTTGGTTTATTCATTATTTTATTTTCAAATTTATTAGCCTGTGGAAAAAGTTAATGTTGATATTTACCTCAGAAGGCTGCAAATAGAAAATAGGCATTCAATTTGTATTTAAATTGTATTTGATATGCCATTGATATTTTTTAATTATTATTATTATTATTTGAAACTCGATTTTGCATGTCACTATAAAGTTATATAAGCCTTGCTTGTTCAATATTTAATGCAAAACTTGTTTGGGTCCCTATCAAAAGGTTAATTTGTTCAACCTTGGCCCGCGGCTTTGTTCAGTTTTAAATTTTGGCCCACTCTGTATTTGAGTTTGACACCCCTGCACTAGGGGGTGACATGCAGTGATGCATGTCTCAACTTAGGGCCTCAACCACTGGTAAATAGATTAGTGAGTGGTTGTGTTTGTGTTAGTGTGTGTACAGGCCAATTAACCTGTTTTGGTGTCAATATGGTCAACAGATGTTGGAGGGTGATGGTTTCTCTTTAGGATGTGTGGCATTGTTGCATCTATTAAATAAGGGTTATGTGTGTGTTTTTATCTTACTATGTTATTATGTGGCATGACACTTGACATTCTGCTTTTATTGTGGCGTCTTTACATTTTGGCAGCTAGGAAAATGCTAGAATTCAGCTATTATATGGAGTGTGTAGGTGTGTGTGGTCCTCATTCAGCATTTTCAACCACCAGCAGATGTTAGGATGACCACCATGATGGTTATTATTTTCATTGTGTGTGTGTGTGTGTGTGCGTGTGTGTGTGTTTGAGTGACCAGACCACTACAAAGGGGGGTTTGAGGGGTTTTTTGTGACTGGAAGTGGAGCAAGATAGCAAAATATGGTGAAGACCACCACTAAGTGTGTGCAGACAATTTGGCACCACTGCCAATTATAATACTTTAACCAAGAAAGAAGAATAAATAGCATAAATTACTTGGTTCTCTTGGATAACTTTCTGTAGAAAAAGAAAACATGTCATTTGCCAAAATTAGTCTGGTACTGTGTTCCATTATTAAAATAATTTAATATTTTTTACAGCCTGCTTGGAAGTCAAAATGATTATTTGGGTAGAGTAGAAGACATTTTTTTGGAGCAGGGGTTCTTAAACTTTCTGACCTCAGGACCCAACTTTTCCACTGCAGAGGACCCTGAGGCCCACTCAAATATTAACACTGAATTACTAATCTTACTCTTGATTTTAATTGTATACAGTAAGTATATCTAACCTACTTAAAGTTTAACAGGATAAATCTTGTCAAATGATATGAAATCATGCGTTAATCACAAAGATTATTATTTATTTTAACACATACACCTTAGGCTTAGGTTAGGCTGATTAGAAAAAAGTATTAATCAAATATACTGCATAAGTAGGGACTGGGAAATAACTGAAAAATAAATGTACATACAATTATGTTGTGCTAAAATAAATAAACTAAATTAAAAATGAATATTTTTTTTAACTAAACAGTCAATAACATAAAGTGCATATGAAAATGCAGCTTTACCACTGTGGTCATAATTTTTGCGCTTAAGAATTCTCAATGACTTAAACTTCGGAATTTGTTTTTGTTTGAGATTGTCATTACTTCCTCAAGCAGGGAAAAAGAAACACATCTTTTGGCAGCCCTCTAGGGGGCGCTCGCGGCTCATTAATGGTTAACAAACTCTGGCTTATGGGTAAAGCATTTATAGGACTGTTATAATAAGATATTTATTTGAAATATGGAATCAATTTATTTTACTCATGAGCAGGCCCTAACCAATCTGGCGCCCTAGGCAAGATTTTAGGTGGCGCCCCCCCACATCGGCAGTGAAGTGTATATACTCACAAGAAACCGAATAGCTTTGTCTTTGACCTTTTTTTTTACTTAAAGAAAGCAAATTAACAATCAGAATAGTTAACAAGATTAAAAAAATATGAATAAATAAATGTTTATTACAATATTTTTTACATACATATTGCTTAATTAACATTAATGATGTGCACTTTAACAACTAGGCTTACAACTATACCTAATATATAAAGGGGTGGAAAAGTGACTATTACCTGCAGGGCAATAACAATGTAAACAAAAAACACCTGCTTAAAAGGTCTAATACAAATGTCCCTGAGGAATGTAAGGTGGGAGTACTGTAATTACCTAACGTTACATTATTATTTTCCATAACAATTTAGCCCCCTCCACAATTAACCCGACGTTAAAACAGAACTAGCTATTTATTGATTAGCAATTGCCGAATCATGTAACATTAGCTTAATGCTAAAAAGCCATGTTACTATCACATTCTGTAACAGACAAATAATTTCATGTAGGCTAACGTTACCTACCTGCTACCTCGTAATGTTGTAACAAATAATATTTCTATAATATAGGCTTTACTTTGCATTTTAATTAACGTGGGATTATTTTTTGTATTTAGAAATAATAGTACCAACTTTTTTTTTTTTTTCTCCAACATTTGTGGCACTGGCGTGGCGCCCCCTGTTGGACGGCGCCCTTAGCATTTGCCTATACGGCCTATGCCACGGGCCGGCCCTGCTCATGAGACACATGTATACATACTGACATTAATTTTCATCTAAACACTGCTCTGTATTAAGTATCAACATCCAACATAAAGACAGACAGTGCCATCTGCTGGGGAGTAGTGACTGCAGTATTAAACTTGGAAGGGCCACAATATTGAGCCTGTGAAATTGTCGTTTTCCCAGCATTCTTCAACACTTTGTGGACACTCGACCATCTGTGATGATGACTCAGGTTTTCCAAACAGCACAGCTTTGGCGTTGGCACCCGGCTAAGTATTTGTCACTTTTAATCTACATGTCTAACCTTCTTCTGTGTGTAGTCACAGTCAGTCAATCCCCAGCGCAATAATATCCCGCTCCTAAAGCCATCAAGAACTAAAGGCCAGGAAAAGCATTAGCGAGGGGTTCTCGGCTCGGTGGGGGAATTACTTTTGGGAAGTGTGGGCGTTTGGCAGGACATCTTGTCATGCTTCAAAAATGAAATTAGGACAAAATGATTTTGAAATCAAGACTGAGTGACAAAACTGGAATCACTACTTGAAGAGGGAGTTAGTACGGTGCCTGCCAGACGCTCAAGAAATCCGATTTTCTCTCTATTTCTGTGGTGGAATTGTACAAACTGTTGCATGATTTAATGCCATGCTATAAAATTAATTAAAATATATGCTTATTATTGATGTTGTACAAAGCCCAAAACCAGTGAAGTTGGCATGTTGTGTAATTCGCAAACAAAAACAGAATACAATCATTAGCAAATTCTTTTCAGCTTATATTCAATTGAATAGACTGCAAAGACAAGATATTTAATGTTCAAACTGAGAAACGTAATTTTTTTTTGCAAATAATCATTAACTTTGAATTTAATGGCAGCTACACATTGCAAAAAAGTTGGCACAGGGGCATTTTTACCACTGTGTTACATGGCCTTTCCTTTTAACAACACTTAGTAAATGTTTGGTAACTGAGGAGACCAATTTTTGAAGCTTTTCAGGTGGAATTCTTTCCCATTCTTGCTTGATGTACAGCTTAAGTTGTTCAACAGTCCGGGGGTCTCCGTTGTGGTATTTTAGGCTTCATATTGCGCAACACATTTTCAATGGGAGACAGGTCTGGACTACAGGCAGGCCAGTCTAGTACCCGCATTCTTTTACTACGAAGCCACGCTGTTGTAACACGTGACTTGGCATTGTCTTGCTGAAATAAGCAGGGGCGTCCATGATAACGTTGCTTGGATGGCAACATATGTTGCTCCAAAACCTGTATGTACCTTTCAGTATTAATGGTGCCTTCACAGATGTGTAAGTTACCCATGCCTTGTGCGCTAATACACCCCCATACCATCACAGATGCTGGCTTTTGTACTTTGCGCCTATTACCCGGAAGGTTATTTTCCTCTTTGTTCCGGGGGACACAACGTCCACAGTTTCCAAAAACAATGTGAAATGTGAACTTGTCAGACCACAAAACACATTTCCACTTCGCATCAGTCCATCTTAAATGAGCTCGGGCCCAGCAAAGCCGGCGTTTTTTCTGGGTGTTGTTGATAAATGGCTTTCGCTTTGCAAAGTAGAGTTTTAACTTGCACTTACAGATGTAGCGACAAACTGTAGTTACTGACAGTGGGTTTCTGAAGTGTTCCTGAGCCCATGTGGTGACATCATTTACACACTGATGTCGGTTTTTAATGCAGTATCGCTTGAGGGATCGAAGGTCACAGGCATTCAATGTTGGTTTTCAGCCTTGCTACTTACATGCAGTGATTTCTCCAGATTCTCTGAACCTTTTGATGATATTATGCACCGTAAATGGTGAAATCCCTAAATTCCTTGCAATAGCTGGTTAAAAAATGTTCTTAAACAATTTGCTCACGCATTTTTTCACAAAGTGGTGATCCTCGCCCTATCCTTATTTGTGAATGACTGAGCATTTCATGGAAGCTGCTTTTATACCCAATCATGGCATCCACCTGTTCCCAATTAGCCTGTTCACCCGTGGGATGTTCCAAATAAGTGTTTGATGAGCATTCCTCATCTTTCTCAGTCTTTTTTGCAAAACGATTCAGGCATCAAATTCCAAATGAGCTAATATTTGCAAGTTTTCCAGTTCCAACTTTAAGAATCTTGTCTTTGCAATCTATTCAATTGAATATAGGTTGAAAAGGATTCGCGAATCATTGTATTCTGTTTTTATTTACGATTTACACAACATGCCAACTTCACTGGTTTTGGGTTTTGTAGTTTGCTTTATAATTAGATTATGGCGGTGTACTTGTATGTTGAAGTTCTGTGAGCAATGCATTACTATTGCACTACAGCTGTAAACTACTCTTTCTCGATATATTGAACACAAACGCATAATGATATTTGTATTTGACCAATGAAGTTTGTTGAAAATGTTCTTAAAAGGGGTCACTCCACCATCTAGTGGTGACAAAGCATACTAACACTGTACACATGATTGACTGAGTTTAACCACAATGAACTCAAGACCTTGTCATGACTTCAATTTATGGATCTTTTTGCTTATAGACATACGGGAAGAAGTTCACTTTTGTCAGTTGTAAAATAAAAAAAACCAGGATAAATGCTGTTTACGTCTTGGCTGGACTCAAAAGTGCATCTCTTCCAAGAAGTCTGCTGAGTCATGAGGCCTGCAAATGACAAATTTGTTTTGAGTGGCAACTATTAACCACTAACACGTGGTGGCATTTTCTTAGCTTTGTCCTACATTTAGTACATACATAATAAATATGTTAGTGTTATGTATTTTTTTGTATTTCACTTCTACTTACTCACTTTCACCGACAAATATGCTGTGTAATAAGGTGCATTGTTAAGTTTAGATATTTTCATGTATTTCACCTTTCAAGTTTTTTTCCACTGCGAACTGTACATTTTATGATATTCTTCCAATGCAACAGAATGTTTTAGGGAAAGTATTGTTAGCAAGACTTGGCTGCTAGAAAATATCATTAAAATACTAATTACAAATAATACTGTATTTTTCGGAGTATAAGTCGCACCGGAGTATAAGACGCACCGGCCGAAAATGCATAATAAAGAAGGGGAAAAAAACATGTATAAGTCGCACTGGAGTATAAGTCGCATTTTTTGGGGAAATGTATTTGATAAAACCCAACACCAAGAATAGACATTTGAAAGGCAATTTAAAATAAATAAAGAATAGTGAACAACAGGCTGAATAAGTGTACGTTATATGAGGTATAAATAACCAACTGAGAACGTGCCTGGTATGTTAACGTAACATATTATGGTAAGAGTCATTCAAATAACTATAACATATAGAACATGCTATACGTTTACCAAACAATCTGTCACTCCTAATCGCTAAATCCCATGAAATCTTATACGTCTAGTCTCTTGCGTGAATGAGATAAATAATATTATTTGATATTTTACGGCAATGTGTTAATAATTTCACACATAAGTTGCTCCTGGGTATAAATCGCACCACCGGCCAAACTATGAAAAAAACTGCGACTTATAGTCCGAAAAATACGGTACATAATAAATATGTTAGTGTTATGTATTTTTTTGTATTTCACTTCTACTTACTCACTTTCACCTACAAATATGCTGTGTAATAAGGTGCATTGATTTGTTTTTATTGTCATGTATTTCACCTTTCAACCTTTTTTCCACTGAAAACTGCACATTTTATGATATTATTGCAATGCAACAGAATGTTTTAGGAAAAGCATTGGTTTGCAAGACTTGGCTGCTAGAAAATGTAATTGAAATACTAATTACAAATAATACCCACCTTTTACATCAGTGATGGCTCCAATTGGTCATACCACAGTTTCTGAAGCTGAAACAAGGTTGTATGATCATTTCTTGTCCATCCGGAGAAGATATTCAGCCTACACAAAAGAGATTTTGGAGATTGTATAATAGCAACACAAAGTTAAGAGTGAGAGATACATAGCATGCAAGGATGCGGGTGTACCAAAAAGCTGACAGGGTCATCTGGTTTGATCTTGGAGCATTCTTGCAAGGCTTCAGTAAGGGAAGGCATCACATACTTCATCAAGTAGTTCCTCAGCGGGAGAGCTTGGGCCTCCAGAAGCTCATGTTCCTGCCTCTCTACCTCTGCCAGATTATTTTGCTGAGTATACAAAACAAAAAAACACTAATGCGGTTGTCTGGAATGTACGGTACACTAGTGCATTCTAATAAACAATATATGATAGTCTATCATTTAAAAAGATAATTGCGCTCAGTTGTGACAGTAATATAGGTTGTATATTAATTGAAACGATGCAGTTTAGTTAAAAAAAGAGACAGATTAATTTGCATACCCATGCTTCGTACTGCTCTGCAATTTCAGCTAGCGAGGCCTCCTTTTTGCGCTTTCTCTCGGCTGCCTCCTCGGCCAGTTTCTGCTTCCTCTCCATTTCTCGCCTCCTGTCCTCCTCCTCCTGCTCTTCAGGACTGAGGCCATAGTTCTTGGGAGTCCCCACCCCTTCGAGGATTTTGTTCACAATGTCCGTGAAGTCGGGATCGTCCCGGTTGACGTCTGCAAACAAAAAGGGACAAGAGACACTTACTGCAAGTTCTTCTCAGCCTTTCTACTGTTTTTAAAATGTTTTATGGCAGAATCATTACTATCATGAATTGATTTAAGTGGACCCCGACTTAAACAAGTTGAAAAACGTATTTGGGTGTTACCATTTAGTGGTCAATTGTACAGAATATGTACTGTACTCTGTAATCTACTAATAAAAGTTTAAATCAATCAATCAATCAACAAAAAACATGTTTTTCATTTCCAGTAACTGTTAAGTTTGTGAGAAATGTGACTTTTTTGATTTGAGTACACACACACACACACACACACACACACACACACACACACACACACACACACACACACATATATATATATATATATATATATATATATATATATATATATATATATATATACACACATACATATATATATTCTATTTCTTTTTTTTCATCAGAAGTAAACAAGATTTGTTGTATTGTTTTTGTTTATTTTTTAAAGAAAACCGCAAAGAGAGCACCGACCAATTGCGTTGCCGTTGGACTTTAGGAGACATGTTCATTTTCATCCAACAAATGTTAGACTCCCGGAAAAGGGTGGAGTGCTATCTCCGGGTTGGGGAGGAGATCTTGCCCCAAGTGGAGGAGTTCAAGTACCTCGGAGTCTTGTTCACGAGTGAGGGAAGAGTGGATCGTGAGATCGACAGGCGGATCGGTGCGGCGTCTTCAGTAATGCGGACGCTGTATCGATCCGTTGTGGTGAAGAAGGAGCTGAGCCGGAAGGCAAAGCTCTCGATTTACCGGTCGATCTACGTTCCCATCCTCACCTATGGTCATGAGCTTTGGGTCATGACCAAAAGGACAAGATCACGGGTACAAGCGGCCGAAATGAGTTTCCTCCGCCGAGTGGCGGGGCTCTCCCTTAGAGATAGGGTGAGAAGCTCTGTCATTCGGGGGGAGCTCAAAGTAAAGCCGCTGCTCCTCCACATCGAGAGGAGCCAGATGAGGTGGTTCGGGCATCTGGTCAGGATGCCACCCGAACGCCTCCCTAGGAAGGTGTTTCGGGCACGTCCGACCGGTAGGAGGCCACGGGGAAGACCCAGGACACGCTGGGAAGACTATCTCTCCCGGCTGGCCTGGGAACGCCTCGGGATCCCCCGGGAGGAGCTGGACGAAGTGGCTGGGGAGAGGGAAGTCTGGGCTTCCCTGCTTAAGCTGCTGCCCCCGCGACCCGACCTCGGATAAGCGGAAGAAGATGGATGGATGGATGTTAGACTGGAATGGAGAAAAGTGAAGGGGGTGACAGAAAATAATTGAGAGCCAATCAATTCGGGTGTTGGACTTGACTCCTTTCCCCCTTAGAATCTGAACTCTTTATTTTAACAAAGCGAGAATCATGTGCTTCAAAATGCAAGACCTATTTGGGTCAGTTTGATGTGGAGGGTTATGCAAAGAACCCTAACCTCACTCCCATGTTGGATGAATGACAGCAGAAATGGTGAGACTAAAGCAGAGGTTTTTCACCTTTTGGACCTCGGAGCCCAATTGTTCCACTACAGAGGGGCCTGGGGCCCACTCATATCAACATAGAATTAGTAATCTTACTCTTGATTTTATGTACCCGCGGTAATGTGAGAGATTAGGTAATCCAAGATGCACTGTCTTTTGTTTGTCTGCTTGTCAATGTGCTCTGAATTTGTATCTGTTTTAGTCCGTTTTTTAGCCAATTTAAGTCAATCATACAAGTTTAAGCTTAACAATTGTTGAAGGAAGGCTTACTTCCAAAAAGCGTATTTTCTGACTGCTTTTGTTGGACTTGGAAATCTGGAGGCCTTCGACCTGCTGCAGCCAGGGGATGTTTTGCTAGCTGAAATTTTGGGCTTCCACCTGCCACAGCCCGGACCTATCCTAGCCCCAGCTTGGCCTTCCATCAGCCACGGCCTGGATCTATCCTAGCCTCAGACTGGCTAAGGCAGGGCCTCTGCGAGCCTTAGCTTGGCCTTCCAACTGCTGTAGCCTGGACATCTGAATTTTGAATATTGGCAGAGGTAGTAAAACAATTTGACAATGATTTTTACACAAGCTCTCTATTTAATATTAATGCTTTTTCCTGGACTTGTTTTCCGCAATTGTATTGGGGTACCTGACCAGGTGGTCCACCAAACTTTAACTCTACCGAACACAATAACAATCACCTGGTCCTTCGAAACTACATAATTTAGGTTATTGATGTCGTCATGTAAGTCAGTGCTAAATAATTCTAACCAGCTTCATTCATGGTATATTTATGTATTAAATAAGTGTTTTACTCCTTTTGAAATCACTCATTTTGACATTGGGAAGCCAAGTAATGTTTTAATCGGGTTACCTTGCAATATGAAACGGAAAATCTTTATATTGCTCTTACTTCTGCTATCGGGCAATGAGCAACCAAATCTAGGTCCAGCTTTATACAACATCAGTACTCCTGATGAATTTAGAGCTAGGTTAGGTCTCGGTTTAATTCATTCAAATATTAGAAGTCTACTGCCAAAATTAGACTTAGTCAAAATCTGGATTCAAACAACCAATGCAGACA
The DNA here is from genome assembly GCF_033978685.3 of Nerophis lumbriciformis. Taxonomy (NCBI): domain Eukaryota; kingdom Metazoa; phylum Chordata; class Actinopteri; order Syngnathiformes; family Syngnathidae; genus Nerophis; species Nerophis lumbriciformis. The sequence goes on from NC_084573.2 coordinate 23,143,912, forward strand.
TCCTTATATCAGGGGTCGGGAACCTTTTTGGCTGAGAGAGCCATGAAAGCCAAATATTTTAAAATGTATTTCCGGGAGAGCCATATAATATTTTTTAATACTGAATACAACTAAATGCGTGCATTTTTAAGTAAGACCAACTCCAACATTTTTAGAGTATAATAAGTCTTATTCTTTTTAATAACACTGTTATTCTGAAGCTAACCAATAATAAATAAAATACTTCTTACCATTAATACGACTTCTTGAACAGGTGCGGTACAAAACGAATGAATGGATTAAAATGCATGACAATGTTTTATATTTTGAATGTTATTTTTAACACTGTGATTACCAGCGGAATTATTCATTACTTATCCTGTTAAGCAATGTCAGCTAAGATTTATCTGAGAGCCAGATGCAGTCATCAAAAGAGCCACATCTGGCTCCAGAGCCATAGGTTCCCTACCCCTGTCCTTATATTATCAGAAACCTGGCTAAGTATTGATTGATTGATCGAGACTTTTATTAGTAGATTGCACAGTACAGTACATATTCCGTACAATTGACCACTAAATGGTAGCACCCCAATAATTTTTCCAACTTGTTTAAGTCGGGGTCCACGTAAATCAATTCATGGTAAAGCAGTCTCTGACAAAGACATTGCTATAAATGGATATAATGTCTTCCTATGCGATCGTCCTCGAAAAGGTGGAGGAGTGGCTATGTATATAAAAAACAAATTCAATGTTACCTTATCATCACTGTCAATCACTAAACAATTTGAACTCCTTGCCCTGCGGCTTGAATTTTCGCATGGCCAATCCCTCGCAATTGTAGGGTGTTATAGACTTCCCAAAAGCAGAGCAATACGACCTGACCAAATTGAACCCTTTTTCTTAATATTGGCTGCTGATTTTGTTGTTGAACCTCTCTCGCATATTTTTAACCTAAGTCTAATAAGTAAAAGCATTAAAAAAATGTGGAAATCGGCCTTTGTTCTTCCCCTGCTAAAAGGGGTTGAACCCACAAATATAAATAATTACAGTCCAAATTCTAAATTAAATCATCAGTAACCAGCTAAAGATTTTTTTTTTTAGAATCAAACAATATTTTATCTCCGTTTTAAATATTGTTTTAGAAAACAGCATAGTACTTTGACAGCTGCTAAATGATTTAATCGAGGCTGTAGAAATATTGTGTCGCTGTATTCATTGATTTGTCAAAAGCATTTGACACAATAGACCACAATCTGTTAATTCAAGCCCTTCATCACATTGGATTGTCTAAAAATGCTGCTGCTTGGTTCACAGACTATCTTTTCAGCAGAACACGATGTATACAGGTGGCTGGGACGACCGCTTCATTACTGAACATTACCAAATGCAATGTACCATTTTTATGCAGACGACACCATTATTTATTGCTGTTCAACCTACACCATTCAGGCTTTTGGCGTTTTACAAGCTGCTTTTGATGTCATCCAGGCTCGCTTGGTATCGGATCGATACCAAACTTCTCAGGATCGCCCACTCAGCCAGAAGAGTGGGAGGTGCTGCGAAGGTATTTCAGTACTTGTTTCCATATATATAATAGGGATGTCTAAATACAACTATTCACTTCCAATAAGATATCGATATTTGAGCTTTGAGTATCGGTCGATACCGATATTGATCCGGTAAGATATCAGCTGGAATCATACATACTTTTATTTTGTAGTGTGGAATGTTAGAAAAAGTTTGATCAAGTGATATTAGTCAAACAGAGAACAATGGTAGGAAAAACACTAACCTATGTATTATTAACCACCTGGAATGGATTTATGCTGTCTTTAAATTGAAGTGGTAACGTTTTTTGGCAAACCTAGTGGCCATTAAGTTGAACTCATGACAACGTAGATTGAATGATGCGGACACATTTGTTTCCTGGATATTTTCTAATAGGCTTCTGCATTGGATACTTTGTATGTGTAAATAATATGCAACTATAACTATTTGATGCATATTATATTGACAAATGTGCTGTTTTAGGCAGCAATATTGTTTAATTAAGAACATTTAAAACATATGTCTAGCTTGTGTGCTTAGCTGTTTTGTAGTTGCTAGCTCCCAGTAGCCTGTAGCCTACCATGTTTACCTTTTGTAAATGACTTGGCTACAATACTAAAACCAACCTTGTGTGCTTATTGGAGGACATTTAGATGTTTACTGGATGTCCAGTTTGCTCAAGTAAACACGCTGCTGGACTGTTTGTGTCGGAGATTTTAGATGCAAGCCGATACTAGTGTTTTTGCTGATATCGCACCAATATGTGATACCAATATTGGATCAGAACATCCTTAATATATACACACATATCTAATTGTCACTCCAGTATTTACCTATGTATGTCGGGTATATTTCCAGCTCATCAAAGTAGTCGAGAGAAGTTTCCGCAGCCCGGATCAGTTGTCTGAATCTGGACAGCCGAGGGATAAACTCGTCCTGGGTGAGCCCCCTTTTTTGGGCCACGCTCTCGGGAAGGGCTTGTACTTTTTTAGTCAGGAACTCATCGGTTGCTTCCAGGGCAAACACAAATTCTGGAAAACACCATAAGGTAGAAAGCAGCTGCTGTTTCATCATTTGAGGGCACCTGAGAGAGAGGCTGGCGAGTGCAATAGGCAACCTGGTGTGATGCTGTTGTGTGCGGGGGTTTTGTTGGGCCCGTCGCTTTCTGTATCCTCAGCTGAACAACAAACACGACACATGCACATTAGAACACTGACTATATTTATTATAGCGTGTGTACGTAACATACCACTAAACATCAGTTCTGCTTGCTCATAGGTCCTCGGGAAGCCATAGAAAACATATCCTTGGTTCCTACATGGCTTCGAATTCAGCTTCTCTGTCAACATGTCTAAAAGTAGATCATCCTCCAGTCGACCTAATCACACCCAACATAGTTGGTTTACATTAAGAGACCAAAAACTTGTTTTTCTTAAAACATTTTTAGCGTGCCATTTATGTAGTAATGCCCTGTGTCTCGCATGTGGGTGTGAATATATTACACTTAAAAAGGGTAGGCTTTAATATACAGTAACTATACTTTCATTTTAAGAAGAAACATTAGAGATTATTAAGTATGACCTGCATTCTTGTCCATGCTTGTTTTAATATTTTCCAATTGGCTCTGTGCCGTTTCCGCGTCACTGACATCAAGGTCACTTCTTTCCATTATTTCTGTCTGTGGAATAAAAACAGTGAGAATATCAAACTTCAGTTACTTTATTTTTAAAGCCAGAATAATATTTTTATTGGCCTTAAAAGTGGAGTGTCATTTACTTTCAGGCCACGGGACTAAATATGAAGTGTAAATGTGCATTCTTTGACTGAGAAGTTTGATTGGCTTCCACAGGTTGCCTGTTGACCCATATCATATTATTACAATTTATTACAAGGATTAACGATGTGCTAAACATGAATGAACCTCATCTGTACATCATCAACATTGTTTTATTACTTTAATACATTTTGAACAGTAATAATAACGCAACATGTAAAGTGTCCTGGTTGCTCCACCAACATAAAGAACACTAAACTAGGTGTTCTGTGGTCACCATGGCAATTACGAAAATATTAAACCTTACCACAAATATGTGTGCAAAAAATATATACTTTGAAGCAGTTATTTTAAGGTCACGTATCTTCTTATTGTTACTTTTTTTAATTTAATTTTATTTATTTTTTTGTCCTGTCCAGCTTCTCAGGCAAATCATATAGTTGATGTAGATGCCTGTATCGGCTGTTCATATTTACTTTACAAAAGAGAAGTGTAGGATACTTCTCTTGTTGCCTTATTTGTATTTGACTTTATTAAATGTATTTATATTATCATTTGGTGCAGCCGGGCCGGAGTAGGAGGGGATAGAAAGAGAAAAAAAGGAAGACAGAGGGGGAAATTGTGGGGACAAGAGGGGGATTAGACAGAGAGACAAAAACAACAACAGCAAACACAACAACAACAACAAAAACAATAGAGCAACATCAGCAAATACGGTATGTACAAATATGATGGTAAAAGTGATAGCAAATAAGCAGTTAGCGAAAATAAAAAATAATACAGAAATGACAATGAGCATTATTACACTACAAATGGAGCAATACAAATACCAATAGAAATAGCGCTATTGATAATAAACAATACCAATACTTTACCTTTATTATCAACAATACAGTTGTTCAAATGCAACAATACATATATGTAATGATAACTTCAGATACGAAAGAATGCAGAAAAATGGAGGGGAAGAAAGAGAAGCAACCTACATGAACCTTGTAGATTGTTATAGTAACAATAGGTTAAGCTTTGTCAGCGTGCCATGTGTTACCCAGTTTACCCTAGGGCAACAACGTTAATATATGTTTGATGAAACGTGATTATGTGCATGAGTGTATGTATGCATATGTACTTGTATATGTACAGAATGTGTATATGTGTTTGTACAGTGAATGTATATGTACAGAATGTGTATGTGTTTGTACAATGTGTGTATATGTACAGTATGTGTATATGTATGTTCGTACAGTGAATGTATATGTACTGTATGTGTATGTTTGTATAACTAATGTGCGTGTGGATGTACGAACTTTGAGTATGTAAATATGTACTGTATTTGTATATGTATGTGGGAGCGTAGGTGCCTGTGTGTATGTATGTATGTGAGTATACAAAATATATATACTTTGAAGCTGTTATTTTAAGGTCACGTATCTTCTTATTGTTACTCTAAACACACTTATCAAATATTGTTTGCGTTAATATATAGAATTGTGGGCAGTCACTGACCAGCTCCTTCATCTTTTCTTCAATGAGCTTTCGGATGTTGATGTGATGTATCCGGTAATGCTCACATAGCTTTGCAGCGACTGTATTTTTACCCACAGCTGGAGGTCCGGTAAGGCAGATTCTGATTGGCTATGGACACGGATGGAAAACAAGCAATGTATTCCCCAATAAAAGTCCATTTATACGAATATAGGCTTGTCCAGTGTATCCTCTTCAAGCAACACACTGACTTTGTTGGGAGGACTTACAAGTAATTTCCTGGTGTGTCTGTATTCGTCCACAAGGAGCTCTATATTTTCAACCATGCCACTTTCTGCTATCCAGGTGAAGCCTAACGAGTCTTTGACAATAAAAGCATCCAAGCGAAGGTTAAGGCTGAGATACTCAAGTTCTTCTGGCTGAAATTAGAACAGGAAAGATGACAAAAAATACAAGTTGTAGTAGTAGTATAACAGCGTTAGATCATGTATACTTGTTCATTATGTTTGGACTCAGTGAAAATATACTCAAAGCGAAGATACAAAAGAGGTTCAAAGTCCCCTTTGAATAGAGGTAATGTCATGTGAATTTTTTTGCAAAAAAAGGTGTCCTTTCTCTTCATTCTACTTCCTTCCCAACATTGGGTACACCCCCAGAATTGAAGAAGATTCGACACTAGAGCTATTCTTTACAAATATGTTAATGCTCAAAAGGACCAGGAATATATTTTGTGATTAAAAATGACTAAGATCCTGCGTGAGTCACAAACTACGTCCACGTATTTTAAAGTTCTGGGCACTCCATGCGGTCCGGATTCTATCCGCTTTTATTTGTTACACTCCTTAAACGATTAATTTAAGCAAGAAAATATATATAAGATTTTTTTTCCAAATCAAATTATTTGAATTAGTGTCTTTAATTGTTGCAGCTCTAAAAACACCTAGTCTGTCTAATCAGGATATCTTACATTTCTTTGCACAAAAAGGAAACTCCATAATTGAACACACTACACTGTTTTTCCCTTCAATTTGTTAGATGATTTTTTTGTTTGTTTATTTGAGGCACAATGAAATTGCCTCTCCCACCACACCCCATAACTCAGAATGATCAGTCCCTATAGTCCAATTAGGGTTATTAGGTCTTCTAAGAATTCTGTCATTTTAATTGTTATGGCAAGACCTGTGTTGATTTTCGTACCTGACGGCTGTCACGTGATAGTTTTGTAACGTGTCTGGTCAGCTGATTTAAAAAGATTTTGGCGCTGTCAGCCTACTACTGCAGTCCGACTTCTTCAGAACTGTGCCCCAGGTGTGGGAAAGTTTGTCCGCCCCCTCTACCCGGAACACAGTTCACTGTCAGGTAGGGATGATGTTTGAAATCGGTTCTCCCGGTTGTTCGATAAGAAAAGAACCGATTCCATGGACTCAAATCTCTTTTTGAGAACCGGTTCCCGTTATCGAGGCCACTATAGTAAAGAAAAAGAGTTGGTCCTTTATTTGAATCCCTGGGAACGAATCCCTTCCCACGTACAGGAAATGCCCTGTGGGAACATGCAATTTTATGCTCATTTGATTGTAGACTCTTACTGACACCTTGTGGCGATATGAAAATACTACGCGTCATTAGTTTGGGCACTTCCGGGTTGGCGAGTCAGTTCAGTTCATGAGACAATTGAGAAGTAGACAAGTTGTGTTAGCTCTTACAAGTCTTGGAAAAGATAAGTCTGTAAGTAAACTGTTTAACTTGTTTATGTAACTCAATATTAAGGTGGAAAGTGTTTAAGTTTGATACTAAGATGTTTATTGAGAAACGATTTTGTGCACTGTTTCAATGGATGTTTTGCGGACTTAAAATGGCTGCCAGTCGTGTATTTCCACCATCGAAATAGTTTCAACACTCAGAAGTATTTGTTTGATGATAGTACTGTATATTTGTGTGAACCTAATATTTACATATTGTGTATTACATTTCAGTATGTTAATTGAATCACACAGCTTATACATTTGTCATTGTGTGTATTTCAGTTAAAAAAAACAAAAAAAAACATCCAGTGCAAGACAAAAGTAAAGATAGGAAAAGACAAAGCAAGATCAACAACAATAAAGAGCCTGAATGGATTCATCTGCTTTGGATTGTTTGTTAGCTGTCTGCCAAGCTGTATAACCTCAACACGTATAGTGAGGGCAGAACAGGCAATATGCAATTATTGCCAGGCTTCTCTCTCATGTAAGGGGGGAAGAATTGTTGATTGATGACTGTGGGGTTCTTAGTGTCATAGTGTGTGTAGTTAGTATGTTCCAATAGCAGCAGAAGTGCACTTTTTGGAGAACTGTATTATTTTCAGTTTTGTGCCCAAGGGACTGATTTTATTTAACACTATATTATTATTTATACACCTATAGTGATCACAGACACAGGTTGTTTTTGTGTTACTGTATTTATTTGTTTTTCTGAAAAATCCCACTTAATATACCGGTACTTTGGGTAACAACGGTCAATATTTTTTTTTTTTTTAGGGGGTCAATATGTATTTATTTATTTTATCTTATTTTTTTCTTATAAAGTAAAAGTGAGCTTTTGTTAAACCAAATATTGTGTTTTTTTCCATATACAACAACCTATCTGGATTCGATAAGAGAATCGATAAGGAATCGGTTCAATAAGAGGATTCGATAATGGGCTCGAACTCGATAATTTCTTATCAAACATCATCCCTACCGTCAGGTACAAAAATCAACACACAGGTCTGGCTATAAGAATAAAATGTACATTAGTCCCTAATGTTATGGTTTAATTTGACTATTTTGAGTAGTTTTCATAAGATAATTTCATGTTGCACCAAAGGTCAACTGGCTTCTACAGTAGTAGTCATCTTTCGTGCTTGTGTGTGGCATTGTATCTACATATACTGCCTTGTTCTTGTCGACGTGCACATGGCTGATTGCAGAAACCATCCCTCATTACAATGAACTTGGAACACATTTGAATAAACTCTCATTGGATTATGCATGGTGGCTGGCTAGTTAGTTTGATGTAAACACCTATACTCTACCTTGAAGGCCTTCATGGTGACTGCTTCCTTATTTGGCAATTTATTTATTTTTCCTGGTCCGAGCACTTCACTGATGGCCTGAAATATAAAGAGAAGAGTCATTTTAACTATCAGAACCATTTTTTTTCTTGTTCTAAAAAACAAGAAAGTAGGACGAGAAGATGACTTAAAATAAAAATACAGTTCGCAAAGTAGAACACCCAATGATTAGATTCTATTTTAAGATGTGTTCACCTTTACAATGTCCTCCAGTGTGTTTTTGGAGTCATCAATAGCAAGAATGTACTTCGACTTGGGTTTGATTTCAATCAAATTTTGTATCACTCTGTAAAAGAATCACAGTCCATTAAGAGAAAAACAATCTAAAAAAACTATTGTATAGTTGGGTACATAGGAATGAAGTACACACTGCGCAAGATCCAACACGTGGATGGTGGGGATGTAATTTGTGCCCTCTCCAAATAAGGGAACTTTTGTACACTCAGAAAGCCAAGACACCTTTTAAGAAATGAAAAAAAGATAATCAGTAAGTAAAGAGAAATTAAAGGTCGATCGTTGCAGAAATCAGAGGGCCGATACCAATTATTAGTACCGGTAGTCAAGGAGGCCAATAACCGGTATATGGAGACGATATTCATTTGCAGTAAAAGTTATTTAAACATGAATAGCACACTGTATGTCAGTAAACAGCTTGTCCAAGGCTTTACGTTGTTTTTTTTAAATTTTTTATTTTAGAGAACGTCAAACCAGTAGCGACAAAATTATTTTTACGGAGCTAACTATTGTTGTGGTTAATTTAGCACCAAAAACCATCAGGGGTTTTGTCTATTGCTGCGGGTCAGAGGAGCATTTGAATTTGCATTTCAAAATATGGTAAATCTGCTGGGAAAATTGGTAAAATATGGAATTTTCTGTACATCACAATAACTTGCCATCTACTAAATTTTATAGCAGTTTATGGATATACATAAACTTATAGTTTTGGGTTCCTTCACGTAGCTTAGTGTTGAGACATTTTTCAAACTGGCTGACATAATTTCTTCCTGGTTGTGGTACAAAGTATGAGATTGTGTGAGCTGCTGCCTGCACTTCCTACTCATATGATAGGTCAAAATAATTACACAAAGTTTGGATTTTTTTGTCCATCCATCTCTGTCGCGTTGTTTGATTGAATCACGGAACATGAAACTTGCGACGGTCCTCTAATGAGCTCATGCTCCGAGTTTTGCAGATGGAGGCTTGTCCTGGGACTCCATTGCTGCAGGAGCGAAAAATAAACAAAATGGCACCATGAATACGACTGGAAAACGGACAAAAACTGGATTTCTCTGCAAAAATTGCAGGTTTTGACAGGAAAGCAGGAGAGCTGTACTGCAGGCGACCAGCACTGCAGGAGGGAGCAAGGTGGGTGGAGGAGGGGGTTTGCTGCTTTGGAAGCTGTTAATGCAGCTCAGCAGAACGCCCTGTCAGATATCAAAACATATTTGAGGAGAATTATTGACTATGATTGTAAGCTGTATTCTTATTTATTTATTTATTTTTTAAGAATTTTTTTTTTTTTTTTTAAGAAAATATTTTTTTTTTAAAGAAATTATATATATTTTTAAAGAAAATATTTAAAAAATATATATATATATATTTTTTTTTAAAGAAAATATTTTTAAAGAAAATATTTTTTACGCGCGGCAGAAGGGCTGGTGACTGAGCAGTGGTTGTTAATATCTACTTCACTAATTATTACGTGTTTTAATACTAAATATCATATGCGTATATATTGTATCTGCTGATGTTGAACAGAAATAGACACAGGTACAATGTATATCGTGATTGTTTGAGGTATAATGTACCTTGAAAAAGTAGTGAAAGAGATTCTCTCCCTTCCCATATTGTAGACCAGCAGCCAGGACATAACCCTTCAACTTGTTTTTTTTCTGTAAGCATACAGTATGTGTATGACATGTTGTAATATTGGGTGTAGTATGAATGTATTTCCTAAACAACATCCTTACCCCTGCTCCCAGTTTAAGCACATGTTTCTCCATATTGTTGTGGTGTTTGAAACTAGGATGAGGTCGTCTTTTTCGGAACTCTTCCTCTGTCACCAACAAATCCGGTTCTTCCTGAAGAGAGACATTTTAAATAATGTCATCATAGGTGCGATTTCAGACAAGCATTTTTGCATGCTCACCGAGTCCTGTGGTTTGGTCATGGCCCACGTCATCACCGTTGAGATTAGAATGAACATTTTCTTCGACTTGAAATGCTCCATTTCCCCGTGAATGGCTACGAGTCAAGAAAAGAGCGTGTGTCATAGCAGACTATACTGATCCTACTGATCAGAGTCATGGCTTTACCTGTGACTGCCCATGTTGCCTCTTCAATTTCATTTAGTGTTGCATTCTCTGAGATGTTGTACACCACCACGTCGCACTCTAGTAGACGTGGAAGAAGCTCCTCTCTGCTTAGCGACTGTTACAGAAGAGAAAATCTCCATCAATGCTCCAGAATTAAATGTAATAAGAAATTAACTAGGATGTTGGGGGGGTATCTTAAGAGGAAATGATTAAGCACCATGTTTATTATTGTGGTTGTAGTTTTGTGTAGAACTGCAATTCGTCATACTGGCAGCTGCTAATATTTGTGTTTCCTTCTTTAGCTAAATAAGTCACAACTGCTGTCAGTATGAGAAAGTGCAGGTATACTCAAAAGCCAACTACAATCACAATGAAAACATTGGTTGAATTAATAGGCCTGCACAGCAAAAGAGTGGTGAGCATGCTAGCTATAAGATTCTGGTTCCAAACCCTGTGTGGACTTCTTCTACATCCCAAACACATGCATACTATGTTTATTGGAGACCCTTAAATTGTTCAAAAGTGTGAGTGTGGATGGTTCAATGTCTATGCGTCCTGTGACCCACTAGTCCAGTGCAGGGACTATTACCTGGCTAAATTAGGGATCTAAGCAGAATTTTATTTTGAGGCCCCAGGCATTACACTTTTTTAAACACTTTTTTAATTATGTGAAATGAGTTTTAAACTTTAAAAAAAATAATCATAGTTTAATTTCATTTGATGCATGTTTTGTACTAAAATAAATTGATAGGAAAGACATTGTTTAATAATAAAAAAGGTTTGGAGGCAAAATAAACATGTTTAAACCCTATACTTTATTTGGAACCCTGTACTTGTGCCAACAAGCCGAGCACAGAAGTTTGGAAGACTTTGTGAATATCTGTGGAAATTTGCCATTATATTATTATCAGTGATGGTGCAGGAAGAGGCTAGGAATCTGTTTGCAGTAAAATTTCATATAAAGCGCCCTGTCATTCAATAATAGACATTCTACATGAAAACAATGGTCTCCAAAAATCGCAGGGCTTATGCACAGTGCGTGATCTGTGTATAGGGAGGGGCAACCCTGGTTCAGTGTACAAATCAGCTGGGATTAGAAATGTGACGTTCGTAAACGAATCAAGTCTAACAGCTCTTTTAAGCAACCAATTCAGTTGTGAGCCGTTTGTTTGTAAACAATTTTTTATGTGCGTGCCAACCATTTGGCCGCTGGACTAGAAAGTGAGTCAGAGTCAAAGGATCCAATAGCAGCATTTGGATTGCAATTGCTGGTGTATTGTTTGATGAGGCTATGTAAAGTAGTTCAAGCATAAACACCAAGTAGGGTATTACAATTTGTATTCACATTTTTATTGTGTCCTATGTTTTATTCTAGTTGTATAAAAATATACATTTTATTCTTACTCATTATTTGTGTATTTGTTTCTGTGTTGTTAAATTACCCTTGTGCTACAATTAAAAACATTCAAAACAGTGATGTCGCTGTTAAAGCATGGTGATATGGCACCACCTTATGGAATGTTTGCAAAAACAATATTTCAGAATAATTCCCACCAATAGAGTAATGTTGGTGTACATTAACATAGTTCTGATTCATATATTATCTTATAACTGCTTCTAATGATTGTTTTTTGTTAAAGGAAAAAACTGTGTAAAAAAGAAACCCTATAATAACAAACCAGTCTTTTGAACAGCTCTTTGAAAGGAACCGCTCCTTAAGATCTGGCCCCGTTCAAAGAGCCATAAATCTCTTCTCTTGTTAGAATAAACTCCAGCTGTCATCTTAATAAGGCCAAGTGCCATACAAAATGGATGCATGGTTGAATTAATATCTCTGTGACATTGTCAATGATAACTAGAGGCATAACGATTCATCCACGACAGAAATCTACCATTTTATTTTCCTAAAATTCAACTACATTGATCTGTGCTTGGCAAGTTTGCCTTCCGGAAGATATATATAAATCTAACATTTTCTAAATGCAATGAATCAATGTTATCGATACTAGAAAAAAGAAAACATCGGATTTAAGAATGGCAGATTTTATATGAAGTTTAGCACTTTTTATGATATGTCTGTGGCATCATCACCATCAGCCATCAAAATATAGAATGACGGATACCTTTGGTGGCCGATAAAGGTCACAACAAATACAAACGCCACAACACAATAACATAAAGCCACAACACAACTTTAAGCCACAAAGGACGTGATGGACACAACGGAAGTGAGAGCTCAGCAAATTTGGCCACTGAACCAAGTGGCTGAGGCGGAAGGTTGAAAGTGGTGCAATGAACATAGTATATGAATATTATTGAAAAAGTAAAAAAAAAGTTATTGATTACTGAAAAAGTGGTCACACTTCACTTGCTTTTCCAATTTTGTTAATTACACCGTTTTCAAGTTTCTGCCTCAGTCACATGGTCCGTCGGCCAAACGTGTCTCTCTTTAAGTTGTTGTGTCTTGGCTTATAGTTATTGTGTTGTGTCGTTTGTATTTGGTGGTGTGGCTTTTGCAATTGTGCTATAGCTGAAAGTTGTTGTGTTGTGGCTTTATTTTATTGTGGCGTTTGCATTTGTTGTGAATTTTCTCCACCATGGTAGTTGTTTATCAAATTGAAAGTAGTAGCAGGTCAAACCGCCGCTCATTTTACCTGAAAATATTTGGTTGCAACTAGGGATGTCCGATAACGGCTTTTTGCCTATATCCGATATTCCGATATTGTCCAACTCTTTAATTACCGATAACGATATCAACCGTTACCGATATCAACCGATATATACAGTCGTGGAATTAACACATTATTATGCCTCATTTGGACAACCAGGTATGGTGAAGATAAGGTACTTTTAAAAAAATTAATAAAATAAGATAAATAAATTAAAAACATTTTCTTGAATAAAAAAGAAAGTAAAACAATATAAAAACAGTTACATTGAAACTAGTAATTAATGAAAATTAGTAAAATTAACTGTTAAAGGTTAATACTATTAGTGGACCAGCAGCACGCACAATCATGTGTGCTTACGGACTGTATCTCTTGCAGACTGTATTGATATATATTAAAGTATAATGTAGGAACCAGAATATTAATAACAGAAAAAAACAACCCTTTTGTGTGAATGAGTGTGAATGAGTCTAAATGGGGAGGGAGGTTTTTTGGGTTGGTGCACTAATTGTAAGTGTATCTTGTGTTTTTTATGTTGATTTAATAAAAATAAAAATAAATAAATAAATAAATAAATAAATAAAAACCCGATACCGATAATAAAAAAAAAACGATACCGACAATTTCCGATATTACATTTTAACGCATTTATCGGCCTAGTTGCAACTAATTTCTTAGGTAAACTGTTCATTCAACATGACAAGATGTTGGTTGCACTTTATTATTGAAATTATTATTATTATTATGTTAAAAAAACAAAAGCAAAAGTAGCAGGTAAATCCACTGTTAAAATGTTGGTTACTGTACTCGTGAACATTTTTTGAATGTTTAAAATGAGAGCAGTACCCCGCCTTCCGCCCGATTGTAGCTGAGATAGGCTCCAGCGCCCCCCGCGACCCCAAAAGGGAATAAGCGGTAGAAATGGATGGATGGATGGTGTTGATTGTTTATTCAAATAAGATGTGAATGCATTGGTCATTAATTGTTTTTTATTTGCTTGTTTGTATACATATTTCATTTATACCTAATTCCCTTACAAAAAATAACAGGAATAAGGAAACTTCACCTGATGATTCCAGTATCCAGTACTTATTTCACATTTCTGGCTAAAAAGTTACTGAATCGATTTGAACTCATTGAATCGTTTCGGATCGTATCGTTCTAAATGAGCCAATATCGTCCCTGAACCGAATCGGCAAAAATGTAATATATATATTGTTTGGCTTGGGCCTAAGTAGCTAAGTAAATGCTGTGCTTGTGAAGCCAAGAAAGTACACATCATGATCAGTGACCTGAGTTTCTCACACTATCCACAAGATGGGGACAATTTGCCACCTGTCAGAACCCTGGGTATTTAAATTTAATATGAATGCAGTCCAGGTTGCTTATTGAAATTGAACGTGTGCATACACACAATTATTTATACATATATACATACATACGTACATTCATTGATACATATATACGCGCACGCATTGGTACTTACCTACATACATAGGTACACACGCTCCCACATACATACACAAATACAACATACACACACACGCACATTCACTGTACAAACATACTGTACATATACAGGTAAAAGCCAGTAAATTAGAATATTTTGAAAAACTTGATTTATTTCAGTAATTGCATTCAAAAGGTGTAACTTGTACATTACATTTATTCATTGCACACAGACTGATGCATTCAAATGTTTATTTCATTTAATTTTGATGATTTGAAGTGGCAACAAATGAAAATCCAAAATTCCGTGTGTCACAAAATTAGAATATTACTTAAGGCTAATACAAAAAAGGGATTTTTAGAAATGTTGGCCAACTGAAAAGTATGAAAATGAAAAATATGAGCATGTACAATACTCAATACTTGGTTGGAGCTCCTTTTGCCTCAATTACTGCGTTAATGCGGCGTGGCATGGAGTCGATGAGTTTCTGGCACTGCTCAGGTGTTATGAGAGCCCAGGTTGCTCTGATAGTGGCCTTCAACTCTTCTGCGTTTTTGGGTCTGGCATTCTGCATCTTCCTTTTCACAATACCCCACAGATTTTCTATGGGGCTAAGGTCAGGGGAGTTGGCGGGCCAATTTAGAACAGAAATACCATGGTCCGTAAACCAGGCACGGGTAGATTTTGCGCTGTGTGCGGGCGCCAAGTCCTGTTGGAACTTGAAATCTCCATCTCCATAGAGCAGGTCAGCAGCAGGAAGCATGAAGTGCTCTAAAACTTGCTGGTAGACGGCTGCGTTGACCCTGGATCTCAGGAAACAGAGTGGACCGACACCAGCAGATGACATGGCACCCCAAACCATCACCCAACCTTGCAAATTTTGCATTTCCTTTGGAAATCGAGGTCCCAGAGTCTGGAGGAAGACAGGAGAGGCACAGGATCCACGTTGCCTGAAGTCTAGTGTAAAGTTTCCACCATCAGTGATGGTTTGGGGTGCCATGTCATCTGCTGGTGTCGGTCCACTCTGTTTCCTGAGATCCAGGGTCAACGCAGCCGTCTACCAGCAAGTTTTAGAGCACTTCATGCTTCCTGCTGCTGACCTGCTCTATGGAGATGGAGATTTCAAGTTCCAACAGGACTTGGCGCCTGCACACAGCGCAAAATCTACCAGTGCCTGGTTTACGGACCATGGTATTTCTGTTCTAAATTGGCCCGCCAACTCCCCTGACCTTAGCCCCAAAGAAAATCTGTGGGGTATTGTGAAAAGGAAGATGCAGAATGCCAGATCCGAAAACGCAGAAGAGTTGAAGGCCACTATCAGAGCAACCTGGGCTCTCATAACACCTGAGCAGTGCCAGAAACTCATCGACTCCATGCCACGCCGCATTAACGTAGTAATTGAGGCAAAAGGAGCTCCAACCAAGTATTGAGTATTGTACATGCTCATATTTTTCATTTTCATACTTTTCAGTTGGCCAACATTTCTAAAAATCCCTTTTTTGTATTAGCCTTAAGTAATATTCTAATTTTGTGACACACGGAATTTTGGATTTTCATTTGTTGCCACTTCAAATCATCAAAATTAAATGAAATAAACATTTGAATGCATCAGTCTGTGTGCAATGAATAAATATAATGTACAAGTTACACCTTTTGAATGCAATTACTGAAATAAATCAAGTTTTTCAAAATATTCTAATTTACTGGCTTTTACCTGTATATATATACAAGCACATACTCATGCATATAATCACAGTTCATCAAACAGATATTAACGGTGTTCCCCTTAGGGAAACCGGGTAAAACAGGGCACACTGACAAAGATTAACCCGTTGTTATTATAACAATCTATCAATCAATCAATCAATGTTTATTTATATAGCCCTAAATCACAATCTCTACAGGGTTAATACAGTTCGCTTCTCTTTCTTTCCCTCCATTTAACTGCTTTTTTTTGTAATTCAAGTTATAATTACATATATTCTATGTATTGTTGCATTTGAAACAATTGCATTGTTGATAATAGAGGTAATTATTGTTATTATTCATTATCAATAGGGCTGTTTCTATTGGTATTTTATTGCTCCATTTGTAGTGCAAAAATGTTCATTTTCATTTCTGTGTTAATAATATTTACTTCATCAACTGCTTCTCTATCACTTTTTGTATCATAATTGTACATATCGTATTTGCTAATGTTGTTCTGTTGTTGTCTCTCTGTCCCCGTAATTTCCCCCTCTGGCTTCCTTTTTCTTCTTCTCTCTATCCACTCCTGCTGCGCCAAACATTAATATAAATCCATTTAATAAAGTCAAATACAAATAACGCAACAAGAGAACTAGACCACACTTAAAAGTAAATCTGTACATCAGATCTACATCAGGTGTCCCCAAACTTTCTGACTCGGGGGCTGCATTGGGTTAAAACAATTTAGCCGGGGGCCGGGCTATATATATATATATATATATATATATATATATATATATATATATATATATATATATATATATATATATATATATATATGTATACATACATACATATATTAGGGCTGCGAATCTTTGGGTGTCCCACGATTCGATTCAATATCGATTCTTGTGGTCACGATTCGATTATAAATCGATTTTTTCGATTCAACGCGATTCTCGATTCAAAAACGATATTTTTCCGATTCAAAACGATTCTCTATTCATTCAATACATAGGATTTCAGCAGGATCTACCCCAGTCTGCTGACATGCAAGCAGAGTAGATTTTTGTAAAACAGCTTTTATAATTGTAAAGGACAAAGGACAATGTTTTATCAACTGATTGCAATAATGTAAATTTGTTTTAATTATTAAATGAACCAAAAATATGACTTATTTTATCTTTGTGAAAATATTGGACACAGTGTGTTGTCAAGCTTATGGTGTAATCCACTGTGACACTATTGTTCCTTTTTTTTTTTTTTTTTTTTTTTTTTAAATAAATGTCTAATGATAATGTCAATGAGGGATTTTTAATCACTGCTATGTTGAACTTGTTACTAATATTGATACTGTTGTTGATAATATTGTTTTGTCGGATTGATTTTAATAAAAATAAAAATTTAAAAATAAATAAATAAATAAAATAAAAAATAAAAATCGATTTTTGAAAAATGAGAATTGATACTGAATCGTACAACGTGAGAATGGCGATTTGAATTCGAATCGATTTTTTCCCTCACCCCTAATATATATATATATATATATTCCTCGCGATGATGTCAAGTTATTGATAGAAAAATGAATTTTTAGACAATATGATTTGCCTGAGTGGCTAGGAGACACCGAGAGTAACAAGCAGTAGAAAATGGATTAGAAAGGACAGATTAAAAAAAAAATATATACATATATATATATATGTCTTAATAAGGTTATCCAAAAAATAGTGCTCGATACCGTAGTAGAGCGCAATATATGTATGTGTGGGGAAAAAAAATCACAAGACTATTTCATCTCTACAGGCCTGTTTCATGAGGGGGGTACCCTCAATCGTCAGGAGATTTTAATGGGAGCATTCGCATACCATGGTTTATATAGGGCACAGAGTGGGTGGGTACAGGCTGGCCTAGGGGCGTGGTGATTGGTTCATGTGTTACCTAGGAGGTGTTTCCGTCTATGGCGGCATGTTGTTACAATTTCGCTGCGCTTGTTGAGGGATGACAGGTCTGGACGGTAGATAATAAACAGTTTCTCTTTCAAGCATAGGTTGCATCTTTTATTACCACTATTGTAAGGTGTGCTGGATGCAAGAATTTGCCATGTTATTGAATATTCAACATTATTGTCTTTGAGGTCCCAAATGTGTTTGCTGAGTTCTGTGGTATTTCGCAGGTTTTTGTTCCTGAAAGAAGCCTTGTGGTTGTTCCATCTGGTTTTGAATTCACCCTCGGTTAATCCTACATATGTGTCGGATGTGTTAATGTCCTTGCGTATTACCTTAGATTGGTAGACAACTGATGTTTGTAAGCATCCCCCGTTGAGGGGGCAATCAGGTTTCTTTCGGCAGTTACATGCTTTGTTGGTTTTGGAGTCGTTCTGACTGGGGGTCGACGGCTCATTTGCAATTGTTTTGTTGTGGTTTGAGATGATTTGTCGTATATTGTTCATGCAGCTGTAGCTCAATTTGATGTTGTTCTTGTTGAATACTTTTCTTAGGTTGTTGTCTTTGGGAAAGTGTTTGTCAATCAGGTTGAGGAATTTGTGTCCAATGTTCGTTGAGACGTTTTTGCTGTATGGGGGGTTGTACCAGATGATGCCGTTTCGTTTTCTGTTCTTTTTTGGCTGGTTTCTTGGCGTGGGTTCATAGGTGAGGGTGAAATTGTATCCGCTTTCATCAAGGGCTTTTTGGTACGGGGGGGTTGCTTGGTCAAATTCAGCTTTGCTAGATGACAGCATCGATAGCCTTTTATTGATTCCGGTAGGTATTCTTTTCGTGGTGGTGGGTGGATGGTTGCTGTCATGGTGCACGTATTGGAGTGTTGTGTTGGGTTTCGTGAATGGTTGGTAGCTGTTATTTCTCAGGTTGAAAGTGACGTCAAGAAAGTTGACGGTTTGCTTGTTGGCTTCAATCGTGATCCGTAGGCCGTTCTCTTTGAAAATTTGGCATATGCGCTTCTTGGTATTCTCGCTGCTCCTTGGCGAGGCGCGACACACTGCCAGTCCGTCATCACGGTAAATACCAAGGTTCAGATTGAGGCTAGCGAGCTGGGAGAGGAGGAAACTCCCAACGAGTTCACACGTTTCTGCTCCGTCAAAACTTCCCATAGTGACGTCAAATGTTGCATTGTTCTTTTTTTGCCATGGTGTACTGTTGTGGATGAGAATGGAGTTTTTTGCGTGGATGATGATGTTTCTTTCGTTGCCTGTGATTGAGTCGTAGTCTGAGGCGAAGTCTAGTGCTTGAGTCAGTAGGTCTTGCGTGATGGAAGGGTAAAATTCCTCGATATCAAAGGAGATAAAGTTGTGCTGTTGTTTGTCTTGGATGTTGTTGAACCATTTGATTACTGCTGCTGTATTTCTCCATTGGTTGAGTGGTGTTTTGTCCTTGATTTTTGTGTTGACTCTGTCCAGGATTATTTTGCTGATTTTTCCTATTTCAGATTTAGTTGTGTTTATTAGTCGGCATGTTGGGTTATTTGCGAAGTTGGGTTTGTGATCCTTCAATGTGATGAAGGCTTCCTTGTTGGCTGTGGCGTCCACCCTGTCCTCAATGTCCAGTTCAGCCGCGATCCTTTTATTTTCCAGGTGGATGTTCTGTAAGGTATTGGGTTGCGCTTTTTTGTATGATTTGGTGATGCTTCTGTCCAGTAAGGTGTGGTGTTCTGGTATGTCCATTCTGTAGAAGTTTGTGGTTTTATCGGCAGCTTTATCATCATAGCTGCCGATAAAACCACAAACTTCTGTGGTGTTCTGGTATGTCCATTCTGTAGAAGTTTGTGGTTTTATCGGCAGCTTTATCATCATAGCTGCCGATAAAACCACAAACCTCTACAGAATGGACATACCAGAACACCACACCTTACTGGACAGAAGCATCACCAAATCATACAAAAAAGCGCAACCCAATACCTTACAGAACATCCACCTGGAAAATAAAAGGATCGCGGCTGAACTGGACATTGAGGACAGGGTGGACGCCACAGCCAACAAGGAAGCCTTCATCACATTGAAGGATCACAAACCCAACTTCGCAAATAACCCAACATGCCGACTAATAAACCCAACTAAATCTGAAATAGGAAAAATCAGCAAAATAATCCTGGACAGAGTCAACACAAAAATCAAGGACAAAACACCACTCAACCAATGGAGAAATACAGCAGCAGTAATCAAATGGTTCAACAACATCCAAGACAAACAACAGCACAACTTTATCTCCTTTGATATCGAGGAATTTTACCCTTCCATCACGCAAGACCTACTGACTCAAGCACTAGACTTCGCCTCAGACTACGACTCAATCACAGGCAACGAAAGAAACATCATCATCCACGCAAAAAACTCCATTCTCATCCACAACAGTACACCATGGCAAAAAAAGAACAATGCAACATTTGACGTCACTATGGGAAGTTTTGACGGAGCAGAAACGTGTGAACTCGTTGGGAGTTTCCTCCTCTCCCAGCTCGCTAGCCTCAATCTGAACCTTGGTATTTACCGTGATGACGGACTGGCAGTGTGTCGCGCCTCGCCAAGGAGCAGCGAGAATACCAAGAAGCGCATATGCCAAATTTTCAAAGAGAACGGCCTACGGATCACGATTGAAGCCAACAAGCAAACCGTCAACTTTCTTGACGTCACTTTCAACCTGAGAAATAACAGCTACCAACCATTCACGAAACCCAACACAACACTCCAATACGTGCACCATGACAGCAACCATCCACCCACCACCACGAAAAGAATACCTACCGGAATCAATAAAAGGCTATCGATGCTGTCATCTAGCAAAGCTGAATTTGACCAAGCAACCCCCCCGTACCAAAAAGCCCTTGATGAAAGCGGATACAATTTCACCCTCACCTATGAACCCACGCCAAGAAACCAGCCAAAAAAGAACAGAAAACGAAACGGCATCATCTGGTACAACCCCCCATACAGCAAAAACGTCTCAACGAACATTGGACACAAATTCCTCAACCTGATTGACAAACACTTTCCCAAAGACAACAACCTAAGAAAAGTATTCAACAAGAACAACATCAAATTGAGCTACAGCTGCATGAACAATATACGACAAATCATCTCAAACCACAACAAAACAATTGCAAATGAGCCGTCGACCCCCAGTCAGAACGACTCCAAAACCAACAAAGCATGTAACTGCCGAAAGAAACCTGATTGCCCCCTCAACGGGGGATGCTTACAAACATCAGTTGTCTACCAATCTAAGGTAATACGCAAGGACATTAACACATCCGACACATATGTAGGATTAACCGAGAGTGAATTCAAAACCAGATGGAACAACCACAAGGCTTCTTTCAGGAACAAAAACCTGCGAAATACCACAGAACTCAGCAAACACATTTGGGACCTCAAAGACAATAATGTTGAATATTCAATAACATGGCAAATTCTTGCATCCAGCACACCTTACAATAGTGGTAATAAAAGATGCAACCTATGCTTGAAAGAGAAACTGTTTATTATCTACCGTCCAGACCTGTCATCCCTCAACAAGCGCAGCGAAATTGTAACAACATGCCGCCATAGACGGAAACACCTCCTAGGTAACACATGAACCAATCACCACGCCCCTAGGCCAGCCTGTACCCACCCACTCTGTGCCCTATATAAACCATGGTATGCGAATGCTCCCATTAAAATCTCCTGACGATTGAGGGTACCCCCCTCATGAAACAGGCCTGTAGAGATGAAATAGTCTTGTGATTTTTTTTCCCCACACATACATACATATATATATATATATATATATATATATATATATATATATATATATATATATATATATATATATATATATATATATATATATATATATATTTGTTTTGTTTTTTTACTTGGGACATCCCGCGGGCCGGATTTTGGACGCTGGTGGGCCGTGCCCGGCCCGCGGGCCGGAGTTTGGGGGACCCCTGATCTACATCAACAATATTGTCTGGACAGGAGAAAAAATAATAATAATAATTAAATTTGTGCCGTCGTCTCGCGGCCCAAACTGAAGATGCCGGCGGGCCGCATTTGGCCAGTGGGCCAGGGTTTTGACTCTTCCTTATTTACATTAATGCCCAATGATATACTATGATAGTTACCATGCGGAAATATATAATTTCATTAGGTATATGTGTATACTAGCAATATATGTAGTTGGCTTAATAACTGATCATTATTGTATTATTTGTAGCAATTCTTGTACTGGCCCTAAAATTAGCATTTATTTTAGCAGGTGTACCTAATAAAGTAGCTAGCCAATTAAATTGATGGTCTGTTTTAATTAATTATATAGGGACAAGTGGTAGGAAAATGGATGGATATATATTTGGTCACAAACTTAATTTAAAAAATACTTTTAAAACTATTACCGGTATATAGATTTCTGGTGCACAGGAGTTGAAGTGTCAGAACAAAATAGCGACATTTAATTTCACATTTTTGCTGCGACTCACCGAGTACTGCTCCAACAAATAATTGGGTTTCTCAATGGAGGCGGAGGACACCGAGCCGACCACCAGGAAGGCAGGTTCCTCTGATTGTGGGAGAGGAAAATCCTCATCATCGTCTATATCTTCCACTCTCTCTCCGCAGGTGGATAAATACTGCCCACGCAAGTCAAAAACGTTCATGTATTAGCACAGGCAAGCTAAGGTAAACTTAACATCGTGATTGTACTTCACCTCGGCGATGTTTTTGGAGGAATATTTGTCCACGCCGTTCACAAAAATACGCTTAGGACGCTTTTTGTCGCCCATTTCGAACAGGAGAGAAGAAAGTTGCTAATGTAGTTTGTGTTTTAGTGAGAGGAAAACGAAGAGCTCGTCTTTGTTTTGGCTTTTACTGTTTGAAATGGTCACCTAGGAGACGGGACCCGCGCTCGAAGGAGCATGACGTCATCACTTGTCGACAAGGAAGCGATACATAAACAAACGTGGCGCGAGTTTCCATGGCAACTGGCTTCCGCCTACAGTCCCAACCGGGTTTTTTTTTTGGCAGGTTGGTTAACTAACACCGTTTTCTTTGACAGATTCGTTACTTCAAACAGGCTTGTTAGTCTAGTAAAATTACACTTAAGTGTTGGGATAAAATGTGAAATGTATATTTTTAAGGAAGGGTTTAAGTATAGGTAATTATCCCATACCGAGTAGGGATAGGCCACAGCTTAGGCTAACAAACATTAAATAAACACCAACAAAACGTAGATGTAAAAAAAGAATCCCATCACATTTCAGTAATGGAATCAATAAATCTGGCTCTTTTTTTTACATCAGTATATTTTAATGTACACTCTTAGAAATAAGGGTTCCAAAAGGGTTCTTCTACAAGGGCTGAGGTTCTAACTGGAACCATTTGCTTCTGAAAAACCCTTTCCCGAAGAAAGGGTTTTTCAAGGGTTCTTGGTAACGCTAATGGTTCCAGTAAGAACCATTTTGATCCAGAGAACCCTTTAAAACCCCTTTTCTGAATAATTGGTTTAAAAAGGGTTCTCACTAACACTAAGGGTTCCAGTAAGAACTATTTTGATCCAGAGAACCGTTTTTGGAAGAAAGAGTTCTTCAGGGATTGTTGAAAGCATGGGTAAGATCATGTGTCACCAGGGACATACTTCCTGATAACATTTGCCAATAATGGTGCAAAATACATTTCCTTGTGACTACTGATACAAATACTTTTCATATACAATTTTTTTGTTTATTTTAAAGCAAACTCTTCTACCCCAGATCCTGTTGATCAAACTGTAACATAATTGCCCATCTTGGGATTTGAACACCTGCCACCCAGTCTAAAGTCACTGGCAATAGTGACTGAGCTAACCAGCTGGCTGCCTTCAGTCATCAGGTCCACCATACTAGTCTATTACCTTACACCTTCTGATCAGACATACAAATAATGGCAGTGTTCTGTTACCAATTTATTTCCACAACCATTAATTATAAGAAAGCAAGATCTTCATCAGCAAATCTTGTTGACTCAGGCAAAGATTAGCTGTGACTGGGAGGACCATTTTTGACAACTGCTGTCTGGCTGGTGATTCTGTTTGAGAAATAGCTCAGTGATTTAGGAGCTCGTTCTTGGTGCCAAAGAACCTGGGTTCAAGCCCTGACAAAGGTGGTGATGACAGCTCATGAAAATGCCAGATGGTCTTTGTGAAGTAAACATATACATTTTAGAGTCTTGATAGATTAAACATCAGTTATTAACTTATGGAGCAAATCGAATCAATTAAAAAATCAAATTACCAATATCTCCATTCTGTCTGGATGCAATATGTGTATTTTCAGATTTTTGTCTTGATAACTGATATATTTACAGTGGTTTCAAATCTGCATGCACAACAGTGAATGGCTTAATCAATTTGTGAAGCCACTGTTGAATTGTCACTTGCCAATTAGCTCAGCATGATAGACCACAGTCTTTGGTTCTATTGTTGTGGATTTTAGCCTCAACTGGTGCAAAAGGAACTTTATAATTTCAACTGTCTTGCCTTCCTGTTCTCCTGTTTGTTGCTCAGAATTGCCTTAATTTGCCAAAAATCGCCCGGACCCGACCCATCACGGCACAGCAGTTATTATTGTGTTTATTTAGTTTAGTTACACTACTCCCTTCTTCAGGAGGAAATGACACACAGCAAAGAACTAGCAAGGTGGTCCCTGCGGCAAGGATATAACCCCTCTTTCTGGGGCATCTAAGTGAGCTATACGACTCACTGGACAAAGGCTTTTGAAAGTTTGTTACAAGTCAGGTGATCTAGGGATACAGTTTGAAGTTGTGAGTTCAAGGCCTGGTTGATGCAGAGTGACCATGTTAATGCATACTGAGGTGATGTGTGGATTAGTGACAGACAATTTAAAAAATATTAAACACTTATTTTACAGACAATTTTACTCATGTATTTGTCTCCTCCTCATACTTTTCCATGATCGGCCTCATCCCATGGCTGCTGTACCCTGCTGACTGGCTTAGTCCAGTTGTGAAGCTGCACATAAGTTCATTGATAGACGGTCTTTGATGTCAGAGGCCAAGCCTTAACTGATGCAAAAAACACACCGTAATGCTGACTTTTAGGCTACTACATCAGGGTTTGTTGATGCTGGGAATTGAACCCTGATCTCCCAGGGGAAAGGGCAAGGTTTGGTGTGTTGGGCCAGGGAGCTGGCATGATGGTGGCTGTCATGTGTGAGTTAAGAGCTGGTTGCCCCATGGATTGCACCACATGGTCTGGTCTTCCCTGCCTACAAACCAGGTGTGACATACCAATAGTGATTACTGTGAACAGAACAGAACAAAGAAGAACAGGAGAGAGAACAGAAGAAACTTCCGAGAATCAAGGTGAGCTAAATATAATATCTTATTTCAGCATGCTTGACCCTAGCTGAGGACTTTTATGGTAAAAGGTGGACTAAGCATTTGTTTCTTGTTATGTTTTGTTTGTTTGCTTATTTGTTTGTTTTCTTGTAGAAAACAAACAAACAAATTGTATTGTGGTCAAACAATACAATACCTGACAAAGCTCTGCTGAGAGCTGCCATAACAAAATAGGTTACAATATATCTGTACAATTAATCTTAAATCATCCTAAAAAGGTTATCGTAGTTGTTATTTTAATTAAACATTATAGTATAAATTGTCAATGTTAGAAGGAGCTTTAACATTGTCGGTAGCGGCAATGCGGTCGCCATCTAGCTCGTCTTTGGAGGGATGGATGGGCTGGTGAGCACCATGGATCTAATACATCCATGTTGAGCACACACTAATGTGCGGGTAGGAGGAGCAGGGAGACTGGGCTTGAGCTTGGTCTCCAACATAGTGGTAGCAGAAAGATAACACAAGACGAAGGTTACAGAGAGGATGATTCTTCCATATTATATAACTTTTTAAAAAACATGTACACCTCATCTTAATGGTTACCTCTTACTATATTGCTTGTCATTTTTCTTGAATGCATATAGGCTCAGGAGAGTGAAGAATGTAGAGAGGATGAAAGGAGCATTGAAGCTCATATCAATGAAATGTCTACAGAGATGCTTAAGGTACACCCAGATCTGAACTCTTTAAAGGAGAGAATGAGACGAACCTATGCATACCGAAAGACTTTCATGGCAACTGCCAAGGCAGAGGAAATCATCGAAAAGTTTCCCGCACTGAAGCTTCCTAAAATAGTTGGTATCTTCAAGCATTGAATTGACCATATTTAATTGTATGTGTATTATTTCATTTATGATCATCAAGTATTTTGAGATGACACTTTTTATCCCTCCTTACAGCTTCTGTGGGAGATGAAGGAGCAATTCCTTGTAGAAGCTGATTGCTAATGGTCACAGAGTTGGATCGAATGGCAACGAAGATGGTTCAAAGAGCATTTATGTGTGACCTAAAGGACTGCTGCCAAATCAATGCCTGCCTGGATGATTCAGTAAGACGAGGCATCTAGGCCTATATGTGTATCTATAGGAGCCACAATCTGTATTTCTGAAAACTAAAAATATTACAGAATAATTTTATTTCCTCAGGACTCATTAGGGATGCAGCAATTCTACTGCTGCCTTCCATTTTCAGAGAGGACTCATCCTTTCTATACACTCTACTGGAGGTAAATACTGCATTTAAGGTCAAGATTTAGGAATTGGCATTATCCATATTATGGCAACATTGAGTCATTTTGCTGTTTTCACAGCAGGTTTTATTTACTGACACGTATCTGTTTTTATTGCATAGGAGCCAAGCGTGCCTACTCCAGCAATCATGCTCCATAACACACACGAGGGGAACCCTTTGCAGGCACAAAGGATAGTCCTATACCTGGATGGTATACAGGTTTTGACTGAGGACAGCAGCATGGACAAATCATATGCTATGAGTGCATTAATGTCACTCTATATTGTTTTTGCTGTCCAGTACCCAAAGGAACTGAGAAAAACTCTTATTTTCATTGAAAGATTTGTGTTGGGGATCAAGGACCACAGTGTTGTACCCATTTCAGTGAAGAGACTATACAACTGTGTCGGAAGTGGGGAGTAGTGAGTAGATGTGTTGCAGCATGGGATTTCATACTTTATGTTCTTGTTAATGGTCAAATTCCTGCTGCTGCCCTTTGTTTGTACATATTGATAAAAAAATATCCCTTATTTAATACATATTTTGGACCAATACATTTTGTTTGATTTTGGCATAGTGACGTCTCTAGATTTCCATTATTGTTACAATACGTAACATTTTGAGTACTTGTTACATAACACTGAAAAGTATTTCAACATTATTTAAATCAATGTGAAAACTTTGTGGGATTCCCTCACTTTCTCATGATTCTGTTCCACTGTTACAATTAGTACATACAGTATGTACACTGATTCTTTTCATTGGACCATGCATTATTTTATTGTTTGTAGATAGCTTACAATAAGGCGCAGTAAGTGCACCTTGGATTGATTGAACTAAAACTATTTTGTGTCTCTTTCTGCCATGTCACCATTGCTGGAGATTTATTTACACAAATTCACCTACTGAGGACAGCATGATGTGTCTGGCCTGTCATGTTGCTGATTCCACTGGACCTATGCTGACTTTTGACCTGTTCTCCCCTGGGACCTACACAGCCTTTCCTGTTTTGTTGGACTATCTTTAAATAAATGTTTTTCTCATTAAAATGTTTTGAATGTTTGTTCAATGTCAACATGATAAATGACCACAACATACTATGAACTAAACTGATCTGTAGAATACAATATGGTTCTTTATAGAACCCTCAGAAGACAAGACGGTTATCGGTGAAAACCTTTGAAAAGGGATATTTTTAGAACCCCCTGTGTCAGGTCTAGATGAAACCCTTGAAACATGAAATAGTTCTTAGTGGAACTCCCTGTGTGGGTTCTAGATGAAACCCTTGAAACATGAAAGGGTTCTTATTGGAACTCCCTGCATGGGTTCTAGATGAAACCCTTGACAAACAAAATGGTTCTTAGTGGAACTCCCTGTGTGGGTTCTAGATGAAACCTTTGAAACATGAAAGGGTTCTTATTGGAACTCCCTGCATGGGTTCTAGATGAAACCCTTGACAAACGAAAAGGTTCTTAGTGGAACTCCCTGTGTGGGTTCTAGATGAAACCCTTGAAATACGAAAGGGTTCTTAGTGGAACTCCCTGCGTGGGTTCTAGATGAAACCCTTGAAACATCAAAGGGTTCTTAGTGGAACTCCCTGCGTGGGTTCTTTGTAGAACCTCTCATGGGTGGTTCTGGGTGGAACCTTACACACACAGTTCTAGGTATAACCCTTCATGTTGGGTTCGAGGTAGAACCCTCCAAAAGGGTTCCAGGTGGAACCTTTATAAAAAGGTTCTACCTGGAGCCAAAAAGGGTTCTCCTATGAGGACGAGCCGAAGAACCTTATATGGTTCTACTTAGCACTTTTATTTCTAAGAGTGTACTTGGTATTGTCAATTCTGTTTAAAATGTTACAGTGTACAATTTGATGGATAACTTGCTTTGGAATCGTAAGTCAAGCATGCATTTTAGTATTTACTTTTCTAAAAAAAAAAAAAAGCAAAGTATGGTAATATAATATTTGTTGCATCATTACATAATAATTTAAAATTGTTTAAAAAAATTGTAAAAATATGTTTTTATAAAAATATACGTATATATATATATATATATATATATATATATATATATATATATATATATATATATATATATATATATATATATATATATGTATATATATATATATTGTCCCGATAACAAGATTTTTTTGTACCTGTACCAAAATGTATTCCGATACTTTTCGGTACTTTTCTAAATAAGGGGGACCAAAAAAAAGGGCATTATTGGCTTTATTTTAACAAAAAATGTTACGGTACATTAAACAACTTGTCTTTTAGTAGTAAGTAAGGCTAACAAAGGCTCCTGTCTGCTCCTAATTAGTCTCATTCTATTATTTTGTCAAAATTATGAGGAACAAGCGGGTGAAAATGGATTATTAATCTACTTGTTCATTTGCTGTTAATATCTGGTTATTTTCTGTTTTAACATGTTCTATCTATCTATCTACACTTCTGTTAAAATGTAATAATCACTTATTCTTTTGTTATTTGGATGCTTTACATTAGTTTTGGATGATATCACAAATTTAGGTATTGATCCAATACAATTAGTCACAGGATCATACATTGGTCATATTCAAAGTCCTCATGTGTCCAGGGATTTGTTTTCTGAGTTTATAAACATAATATAAATTATTTTTAAAAGCAAAAAAGATTTTGTGACGATAGAAAAATATCGATGTAATCATAGTAGTATTGACTAGATACGCTATTGTACTTGGTATCATTACAGTGGATGTCAGGTGTAGATCCACCCATGGCATTTGTTTATATTCAGGGTGCTAACTTTCTGTTAGCGGTGAGCTATTGTATCCTCCTACGGTGTGTAGTGAAGCATGTTTAGCTATTCTTTGTCCTACAGGGATGATACTTGTAAGAAACTTACTTTATTTGTCGCCATAGAGGCGAGGATTAGTGATTTAGAAGTAGCTAAAACACTGCCGACTGCGAATGGACGTTAGTTGCTAGCCATGTTTTAAAGCACCTTTTCCTGAGGGTGTTTCAGTGTTATAGCTTCACCTTTATCTTTAGTTTTTAGGCCAAAATGCTTCCATTATCCCTTCACTGTCTACACACCGTGTCTGCTTGTAAGTACTTTGTGATTGTGCGCTGCCGAACATGCTCCTCTGCTCGTAAAACCAGTCAGTCACGACGTGACGACGCGCTGTCTTGCCCGGGAACCGGTATTTTTCTAACAGAGTATAGTACCGTTTTTGATTCATTAGTACCGTGATACTATACCAGTACCGGTATACCGTACAACCCTAATATATATATATATTCTGTTAAAATGCAGATAGATAGTAAAGTACTTTATTGAGGCCTATTATTTCTAGGCTTTCACAAAATGACGTGGTGGGCCAAATCTTGAGTTTGTCACCTGTGCACTTAAAAATGAAGTTAAGTCGAGGGCCACAAAATATGGGCTCGCGAGCCGCGAGTTTGAGACCCTCGATTTAGGCACTTTAGGGAAAGACTATACATAAAGGCAGGTAAAAGACCAGCATTGTTATGGATAAATTAAGCACGTTTCTGTCTAAATGTGTTATCCACGTTCACTACAACCCGATGCAGCGGTGACCCTTTGATTTTCTTTTGCTGAAATGTTTGGTTCCAAAACTTTTTTTTACGTTTTGACAAACGGCTACTAAAGTACATTTCAACCGTAGCACACTTGAGGTTAAACCGTTGGCCAGATTGTTACTGTACCGAAGCCCACACTGTTGATATTCACGATAAACATGACTTGAATTATGTGCTCTGCATTATATATGTTGCCCTTCTGACATTCCTCCCGCTTGCTGTAGCTTTTTAATCATCCAAATTTCACACCACCCATGCAGTGATTTTCACAGATACTACACACACACACACACACACACACACACACACACACACACACACACACACACACACACACACGTGGGTTTCCTCTTCTTCACTGTGCAGGACAATGGCGCACTGACATGGAAACTTCCAAAGCACCTCATATATTTATAGAGCTGACATTATCTGGCAAACTGCTGGCAAGCGCTGCATGGTGTCTGCTCTGCACTGCCACACAGGACTTAGCACTCAGTAATACACACCCCCACACACACTCAAAGTGCAGAGATACCGAGGAAAGCTTTTCGGGGGGATGCCTGGTGGGCCTTTGCCATGTATAGAGAGACTCTAAATATATGTTATTGTCAGTTAATTGGTCTGTCAATGATATCATCCGCATTTAATTATGTAGGCTGTGACGCACCCCAGGTTGTGTGTGAACCAAAGTTCAATACTCACCAATCGAGCAGCCAAACATATTAGTTCGTGAGTATTCAAAGTTAAGATCAAGAGAATTAAATATGCAGTATATGAATAATATTATTATACTATGAATGTGTGTATTTTTTTACTTCCATAGGGTGTAATGGTCTGATGTTGCAGTATTTTTCCATATAGTGTAGTTGGCCTTAAAACTGTTGTCACATTATGACATGATCATAATAGATCAGGGGTGTTCAAAGTGCGCTCCGGGGGCCATTTGCGGGCTGCAGCTTGTTTTTTATGGGCCTGCGACACATTCTAAAGACAAAATAAAAAATCCCGAATTAAAACATTACACCAAACAACTACAACGGTGAGTCTGAAGCTGTGGTACGTACGCAGGCTCCATCTCGTGGTACGCAAAATATTTGATTTGTTATTTGATTACGGTGTTTTATTTTCCCATATTCAAACAGAGTTTTACTGTTCAGACTGTGTGTTACGTTACGGTGGCCAAAATATTAATTATGCTTGTTAAATAAAACTTCTGCTTTGATTTTAATGAATACTTTTTCCTGCTACGCAACTGTATTTTAATGTTGGTCACTATGTTGGACTGAACTAGAACATGCAAGTTGGGGAGAAATTCAGTGTGAATGCTGAAACGTGCAAACCGCTGAAATGCGCAAGCTGAATTTAAATGCTAATGTAATATAAATTCTAACAGTTAAAATGTGTCAAGTACAAAGTTATATGACTATTAAGCATACACATGTGATATTAGCCAAAAAAATGTCATGCTATGGTTAACATGTTAACTTTAGCATGCTAACAGATAGCATGTGCTAGGACGGCGTGGCGCAGTGGCAGAGTGGCCGTGCGCGACCCGAGGGTCCCTGGTTCAATCCCCACCTAGTACCAACCTCGTCATGTCCGTTGTGTCCTGAGCAAGACACTTCACCCTTGCTCCTGATGGGTGCTGGTAGCGCCTTGCATGGCAGCTCCCTCCATCAGTGTGTGAATGTGTGTGTGAATGGGTAAATGTGGAAGTAGTGTCAAAGCGCTTTGAGTACCTTGAAGGTAGAAAAGCGCTATACAAGTACAACCCATTTATCATTTATTTATCATTTATGTGCAAGTTATATGACTTTGTGGTGTTCGGCTGCCAAATTGGCTAAAAGGTTAGTGTGCTAATTTTGGAATGCTAATGTTAGCATACGGACAGATAGCATGTCTCAAGTGCATAGTAATATGACTGAGGTGTTCAGCTGTAAAATTGGCTAAAAATTGTTGCATGCTAATATGCTAATCTCAGCATGATACCGGTTAGCATATGTCAAGTACACCAAATCATATAACTTTCAGGTGTTCAGCTGCAAAATTGGCTAAAAAAATTAGCATGTGTCAAGTACCAAGTTATATGAGTCTGAGGTGTTCGCCTACAAAAGTGGCTAAAAAAATTAGCACGTTAATGTTAGCGTGAGCAATGTTTACAATTAGCATGTGTTAAGTATCCACATTATATGAGTCAGAGGCTTGGTTGCAAAATTGGCACTAAAAGTTAGCATGCTAAAAATGCTAATGTTAACATGCTAACAGTAAGCATGTGCCAAGTACCAATTCATATGACTCTGAGGTGTTCGGCTGCAAAATTGGAAAACACTTTTTAGCATGTGTTAAGTACTAAGTCATATGACTTGAGTTGTTCAGCTGTAAAATTGGCACAAAAAAAATAGCATGCTAAAATGCTAATCCTAGCATGATGCCGATTAGCATATGTCAAGTATACCAAAACATAAGACTTTGAGGTGTTCAGCTGCAAAATTAGCTAAAAAAGTTAGCATGTGTCAAGTACCAAGTTATGAGTCTGAGGTGTTTGGCTACAAAATTGGCTAAAAAAGTTAGCACGTCAATGTGAGCGTGAGAAATGCTAACAGTTAGCATGTGTCAAGTACCAAGTTATATGAGTCTTAGGGTGTTGGCCTACAAAATTGGCTAAAAAAATAGCACGCTAATGTTAGCATGAGGAATGTTAGCAGTTCGCATGTGTTAAGTATCCAAATTATATGAGTCAGAGGCTTGGTTGCAAAATTGGCTCAAAAAGTTAGCACGCTAAAATGCTAATGTTAGCATGCTAACAGTAAGCATGTGCCAAGCACAGACATCTTATAAGTAGACGCAGCATTTGCTGCTGTGATGCGAGAAATTCGGCCGCCATCTTGAAGTGGTGATGAGGAGCCGGCGAGCAGCCTGAACTGACAGTTGACAGGTAGAAAACAAAGATGCCGGGCTGGTGTTCAGCGTTTTCCTGCTCAAATGAGCAGACTGTTGAAAATAGGAATCGGGGGATTACTTTTCACAATTAAGATTTAACATTAACGTACTATTGGTTGTGTTTTGTGAAAAGAATATTACCACAGAGTTGAGAAGGAGCAATGTGTTACGGCTCAGGCTCCTGCCAACGCCGCTCATCCGTCTGTGCGCACCTCGGGACACGCCCACGGGTGTGCACATCCAGGGACGCGCCGCGCGCGTCTCCGCCCTGCTGCAGCCACCAGCTGCAATCACTCGCTGGCAATCTGCACACCTGCGACTGATCAGAGCGAGATCAATAAAGGACCAGTGGACCCAAGGATCGTGGCGGGAACTTAGTTTTTCTCATGGTGTACCTGCCTTCCCGAGTCTTCCCTCCTCGAGATCTCCCGTTGTTTCCTCGGTGTTTTGGACTGCCTTCTTCGTTTCCCGACTCCTCACTCGCCCCTGGACTCTGACGTCTCTCTCTGCCCCACGGACCCCTCGCTGAACTTGGACCCCTTTTGCCTTGCCCTCTTTGGACTTGTCTGCCTTTTCTCATCAACACTTGGTAACACACTTCAGATATCTACACACATAGTCTTACACCACACACACTCTTGTATTTTAGTCACACACTCTATTTCTATAGTTTAGTTGTATTGGTTATTATTATATATATTTATTATATATAATAAATGATTGTATATACTGCCCCCTGGTGTCTGAGCCGTCACCTCTCTCAGTAAACACAACAGTAAGTTCCCGCCGACATTATTAAAGGACCTGACGGCACAGTTCCTTAGCCCCTCCCCAGTGACTTTAGTTCCGCCCCTGTGAATTTTTTTTTTTTTTCTGCCTCTTGCCCCATTCACCATGTCTTTTTCTTTTTTTCGCTTCAAACCAGAGGATTTGTCTTGTCCTGCCGAGCAGTCTTGGAAAGGCATGTTCAGTAGCGAGATAAGCAAGGAGGAATTTTCTCGTCGCCTGGACACCCTCCTCCCACCCTTAGAGACTCAGTCAGCAGGAAGCGTCTGGAATCCGCCTTTGGAGGGGGGGAATGGTACCGACAGCCGTGCTGGTGAGGTAGCACAGCTGCGGCCAGCAAGACCGCTACCATCGATCTTTCAGTTTGCCTGGCCGCACCCACCAACCACGCTACCAGCACTTGTCCCCGAGCTAGCGTCCGAGCTAGCACCTGTCCCTCGGCTAGCGTCCGAGCTAGCACCTGTCCCTCGGCTAGCGTCCGAGCTAGCACCTGTCCCTCGGCTAGCGTCCGAGCTAGCACCTGTCCCTCGGCTAGCGTCCGAGCTAGCACCTGTCCCTCGGCTAGCGTCCGAGCTAGCACCTGTCCCTCGGCTAGCGTCCGAGCTAGCACCTGTCCCTCGGCTAGCGTCCGAGCTAGCACCTGTCCCTCGGCTAGCGTCCGAGCTAGCACCTGTCCCTCGGCTAGCGTCCGAGCTAGCACCAGCCCCTCGGCTAGCGTCCGAGCTAGCACCAGCCCCTCGGCTAGCGTCCGAGCTAGCACCTGCCCCTCGGCTAGCGTCCGAGCTAGCGCCTGCCCCTCGGCTAGCGTCCGAGCTAGCGCCTGCCCCTCGGCTAGCGTCCGAGCTAGCGCCAGCCCCTCGGCTAGCGTCCGAGCTAGCGCCAGCCCCTCGGCTAGCGTCCGAGCTAGCGCCAGCCCCTCGGCTAGCGTCCGAGCTAGCGCCAGCCCCTCGGCTAGCGTCCGAGCTAGCGCCAGCCCCTCGGCTAGCGTCCGAGCTAGCGCCAGCCCCTCGGCTAGCGTCCGAGCTAGCGCCAGCCCCTCGGCTAGCGTCCGAGCTAGCACCAGCCCCTCGGCTAGTCTCCGAGCTAGCACCAGTCCCCAGGCTGGCCCCCACGTCTCCACCAGCTCCCAGGCTGGCCTCGACCTCAGCACCTCGGCCTGCTCCGCCGACTCCAGCACCTCGGCCTGCTCCGCCGACTCCAGCACCTCGGCCTGTTCCGCCGACTTCAGCACCTCGGCCAGCTCCTCAGCTGCCCTCCTCGTCTCCGGCTTTGACGTCCGCTGCTTCCACGCCTTTGACGTCTGCCGCTTCCACGGCGCCGATGACGTCTGCCGCTTCCACGGCGCCGATGACGTCTGCCGCTTCCACGCCGCCGATGACGTCTGCCGCTTCCACGCCGCCGATGACGTCTGCCGCTTCCACGCCGCCGATGACGTCTTCCTCCACGCCTGCCTCGCCGATGACGTCTTCCTCCACGCCTGCCTTGCCGATGACGTCTTCCTCCACACCGCCGCCGATGTCATATCCTCGTTTCCGGCGAGACGCACCATGGCGCCAATCACGTCCGCCTTCCCGACGGCCAAGATGGTGGCCGTCCCTTGGTCGCCCGCCTCGCCGGCTTCAGCGGCGTTCTTCTCGCCGCCGCCATCAGACTCGTCCTCGGTGGATTCGGGTACACTGGGGCCGGCGACCCACCACCAGTTCTCCCCTCCACCCTCCCTTGTTTCGTGAGTATGTTGGACATCTGGAATCTGTCCATGGGGGGGGGATACTGTTACGGCTCAGGCTCCTGCCAACGCCGCTCATCCGTCTGTGCGCACCTCGGGACACGCCCACGGGTGTGCACATCCAGGGACGCGCCGCGCGCGTCTCCGCCCTGCTGCAGCCACCAGCTGCAATCACTCGCTGGCAATCTGCACACCTGCGACTGATCAGAGCGAGATCAATAAAGGACCAGTGGACCCAAGGATCGTGGCGGGAACTTAGTTTTTCTCATGGTGTACCTGCCTTCCCGAGTCTTCCCTCCTCGAGATCTCCCGTTGTTTCCCCGGTGTTTTGGACTGCCTTCTTCGTTTCCCGACTCCTCACTCGCCCCTGGACTCTGACGTCTCTCTCTGCCCCACGGACCCCTCGCTGAACTTGGACCCCTTTTGCCTTGCCCTCTTTGGACTTGTCTGCCTTTTCTCATCAACACTTGGTAACACACTTCAGATATCTACACACATAGTCTTACACCACACACACTCTTGTATTTTAGTCACACACTCTATTTCTATAGTTTAGTTGTATTGGTTATTATTATATATATTTATTATATATAATAAATGATTGTATATACTGCCCCCTGGTGTCTGAGCCGTCACCTCTCTCAGTAAACACAACACAATGATCTTCAATAGTACTGAAATCATAGCCACTAGCAAACAAGACCATAATAGAATTGCTTGTCAATTAAATTAATTAAATTTAAAAATGTCATACTTGAATAACATAAAGTTGAAATAAATGATGAAGATAAAGATTGTAAGACATAATTTGGTTTTATTCTGAATTCAGTGAAACAGATTGGTGGTTTTAGCTGATATAAAGACTTTCAGGTGTTTATATATGTTTATGTTTAAGTATTTGGCAGACACTTTTTTCAAAGCGACATACATAACAAATACATATACAACAATCACTGTAAACATTATCATTTAAGGGAAGAATGTAATACAAAATATCAATACAAAGTGTCAAGATAGAATAAACTCTCTGCTGCTGCAGCAACAGAGATACAGTCTATAGGTCCCTAAGATATATATATATCTAATGTATTCATACATTGTTTATGTAGAATATACGGATGTATATATAACCTAATCATATTGTTTCCTGAATTTAAAAATAGCTGACCGTTTTTTTCCCCTTTCTCTGGGATTATATTCCCAGTTTTGATCTCGGACGTCTGGTCACTTATAGCATATAAGAATATTCTATTACTATTAAGCAAACTATGAATAATAAAACACGCCAAAACATGTGTCCTTTATCATATGACACAAAAACGCGTAAAAATCAGTGGGATTCAGTGAGATAAGATTAATTAAATGCGCTGACAGTTCATTGCTCCTGCCAAATGAATTGTACTGAGTGGAGCGGATCACCACTCCAAGATGGCGTCCCCGCGTCTCGTCAGCGCAAGTAGGCACTAGCACTCGATCGTGCGTACCCTTATAAGGTGGTGCCAAGTACCAATTCATACGACTCTGGGGTGTTCGGCTGCAAAATTGGCTAAAAAAAATGTAGCATGTGTTAACTACTAAGTTATATATGTCTCTTGGGTTGTTCAGCTGTAAAATTGGCTAAAGAAGTTAGCATGCTAAAACGCTAATGTTAACATGCTAACAGTTAGCATGTGTCAAGTAAGAAGTCATATGACACTGAGGCGTTTGGCTGCAAAAAATTAGCATGCTAATGATAGTAATGCTGCCTGAGGCTGAGCCAATCAGTGGCCACAATACTCAACAGTGCTGTCAAATTGCTTTGGTCTTGTCTCATGGTCAATCCTACTGTATTATTGGTATTTTTAGTTCATTTAGCCATTTTTATGCTTGAAAATGCCTAATTTAGGACAATATTCAGTGGAATAAGCATTGTTACCGATAACACAAAGCGAAGTAATGGATGTTGTGTTCAGACAGCTTAGCATACAAACCCCGTTTCCATATGAGTTGGGAAATTGTGTTAGATGTAAATATAAACGGAATACAATGATTTGCAAATCCCTTTCAACCCATATTCAATTGAATGCACTACAAAGACAACATATTTGATGTTCAAACTCATAAACTTTATTTTTTTTTTGCAAATAATATTTAACTTAGAATTTCATGGCTGCAACATGTGTCAAAGTAGTTGGGAAAGGGCATGTTCACCACTGTGTTACATCACCTTTTCTTTTAACAACACTCAATAGACGATTGGGAACTGAGGAAACTAATTGTTGAAGCTTTGAAAGTGGAATTCTTTCCCATTCTTGCTTTATGTAGAGCTTCGGTCGTTCAACAGTCCGGGATCTCCGCTGTCGTATTTCACGCTTCGTAATGCGCCACACATTTTCGATGGGAGACAGGTCTGGACTGCAGGCGGGCCAAGAAAGTACCCGCATTTTTTTTTTTTTACAAAGCCACGCTGTTATAACACGTGCTGAATGTGGCTTGGCATTGTCTTTCTGAAATAAGCAGGGGCGTCCATGAAAAAGACGGCGCTTAGTTAGCAGCATATGTTGTTCCAAAACCTGTGTGTACCTTTCAGCATTAATGGTTACCCATGCCTTGGGCACTAATGCACACCCATACCATCACAAATGCTGGCTTTTGAACTTTGCGTCGATAACAGTCTGGATGATTCGCTTCTCCTTTGGTCCGGATGACACGATGTCGAATATTTCCAAAAACAATTTGAAATGTGGACTCGTCAGACCACAGAACACTTTTTCACTTTGCATGAGTCCATCTTAGATCATCTCGGGCCCAGAGAAGCCGGCGGCGTTTCTGGATGTTGTCAATAAATGGCTTTCGCTTTGCATAGTAGAGCTTTAACTTGCT
Organism: Nerophis lumbriciformis; assembly: GCF_033978685.3. Taxonomy (NCBI): domain Eukaryota; kingdom Metazoa; phylum Chordata; class Actinopteri; order Syngnathiformes; family Syngnathidae; genus Nerophis; species Nerophis lumbriciformis. The sequence goes on from NC_084573.2 coordinate 23,182,424, forward strand.
CTTACAGATGTAGCGACAAACTGTATTTAGCAGAGGTGGGACCAAGTCATTGCTTTGCAAGTCACAAGTAAGTCTCAAGTCTTTACCCTCAAGTCTCGAGTCAAGTCCCGAGTCAAGACAGGGCAAGTCCGAGTCAAGTCCAAAGTCAAGACTGGAAAGTCTCAAGTCAAGTCCCAAGTCCTGCATTTTGGGTTTCGAGTCCTTTCAAGTCGTTTTAACCACAGACTAATATATTTACACAGATTGTGTATGCTTTTAAAACGCTGTATTTATTTATTAAAACAAGTGCATTTGAAATTGCAGGGAAAAAGATAGTGCTGACATTGCACTTCAAAATAGCACTATTAACCAGTCATTTTAAACATGTAACTCATTCCTTTACAGAATAAACACATTTGAAAAAAACAAGTGCAACTGTACTTATTTGCACCAAAGTGTTAACATTGTATTTCCATGGCATATTGCATTGTAACTAGTTCCACAGCAGTTTCTATCCTGTTCTTACCTTATCTCATTGATCTCATCTCATACTGTATGTGTGTTTATGTGTGCGTACACATGAAAAACATAACAAATATATGAACATAACAATGAACAGAGTTGTACTTTTTAGATGTCAGGACCCTATGCAATATGTACACATATTCTTAATATAGTATACATTTTAACTGACCTTTATTTGACTATGTTTGTCTTTTTGTAGGTGGCTAAAATACGCGGTGCTGCTGACTGCCGTCTAACGTTATGTTACTGTGTGTGATACATTGACTAACGTAATGTTACTGTGTGTGATACATTGACTAACGTTACTGTGTGTGATACATTGACTAACGTAACGTTATGTATAGGTACCTCATGCAACCCTGCTTAAAAAAAAATCACTTGACAAAAAGTATGAATAAGGTAGCAAACTGCAGTGGACGCAACAGATTGCCGTGTTTGCAATAACGTTATAACCATAGACATCTTATAAGTAGACGCAGCATTGGTTGCTGTGACGTGAGCAATTTGGCCGCCATCTTGAAGTGCTGATGAGGAGCCGGCGAGCAGCCTAAACTGACAGTTGAAAGGTAGAAAACAAAGATGGTGTTCAGCGTTTTCCTGCTCAAATGAGCGGACTGTTGAAAATAGGAATCGGGGGATTACTTTTCACAAATAAGATTTAACATTAACGTACTATTGGTTGTATTTTATGAAAATAATATTACCACAGAGTTGAGAAGGATCAAAGATCTTCAATATTTGTATGTGAAAATCACAAAGAAATCTTCTGGTGGAGGATGACGCCCCTACAGGGGTTTGGTTTACAAACTTTCAGCCCCACCAAGAACAAAATTCACCAGCCGCCACTGATTATGATGCATTCTCATTTTAGGCAAAGTATAAGACAATACTTTCTTAACAGTATAATTGTAACCAGGAATAAGTCTTCAAGTAACAATATTCAAATACTAACAATGTTGGGTTAAACAGAATTTGGTTTTATTCTGAATCCAGTGAAACAGATTGGTGGTTTTAGCTGATATGAAGACTTTCAGGTGTTTATTTATGTTTAAGTATTTGGCAGACGCTTTTATCCAAAGCGACTTACATAAAATAATACATATAAAACAATCACTGCAAACATTATCATTTAAGCGAAGAATGTAATAGAAAATATCAATACAAAGTGTCAAGACAGAATAAACTCTCTGCTGCTGAAGCAACAGAGATACAGTCTATAGGTCCCTAAGATATATAGATATCTAATGTATTCATACATTGTTTATGTAGGATACACGCATATGTATATATAACCTAATCATATTGTTTCTTCAATTTAAAAAGAGTTTACCGTTTTTTTCCCCCTTCTCTGGGATTATATTCCCAGTTTTGATCTCGGACGTCTGGTCACTTATAGCGTATAAGAATATTATATTACTGTTGAGCAAACTATGAATAATAAAACACGCCAAAACATGTGTCTGTTATCATAGCTACACGTATGACAAAAAAGCCCGTGAAAATCAGTGGTATTCAGTGAGGTAAAATGAATTAAATGCGCTGACAGTTCATTGCTCCTGCCAAATGAATTGCACTGAGTGGAGCGGATCACCACTCCAAGATGGTGGCCCCGCGTCTCGTCTGCGCCAGTAGGCAGTAGCGCTCCATGCTGCGTCTACTTATAAGATGTCTATGGTTATAACGTTAGCAGTGAGTTTGCAGCCTCACTGATTTAACTACACAGAAAATAAAAGTCACGTTACTTAGCCAATAAACGTTATCTTACATTCAAAACTTACCCTTCTTTGTGCAACTTCAAATGTCGAACGAAGTTGGAAGTTGTTGCGTCTCCGTCTGTAATATTCGAACTGCGTGATTTGCATACGGCAATTCGTTTTTTGTTGACCAAGTCGTAGTTTTTATACCCGGAAAAAACCAACTTTAACATAATTGTTTCTCACTGGCACGTTGTTGGACAACTCTTCCTCATTGGTTGTACTGCAATTTGATTGGATGAATGCTGTGTGATGAAAACAACGTAGATCTAATTTGATTGGCTGTTGTACTGACAGCACACCAGCTGACAGGAATAACACGCTGATAGACAGACGAAGAAAATGAAAAATACGGAGCGCTCCCAAATAACTTTTTAAGCTTTGGATTTTGGGGAAAGTGGCAAGTCATGTCAAGTCAAAAGGCTCAAGTCCAAGTGAAGTCACAAGTCATTGATGTTAAAGTCTAAGTCGAGTTGCAAGTCTCTTTACATTTTGTCAAGTCGAGTCTAAAGTCATCAAATTCATGACTCGAGTCTGACTCGAGTCCAAGTCATGTGACTCGAGTCCACACCTCTGGTATTTAGTGACAGTGGTTTTCTGAAGTGTTCCTGAGCCCATGTGGTGATATCCTTTAGAGATTGATGTCGGTTTTTGATACAGTGCCGTCTGAGGGATCGAAGGTCACGGTCACTCAATGTTGGTTTCCGGCCATGCCGCTTACGTGGAGTGATTTCTCCAGATTCTCTGAACCTTTTGATGATATTATGGACCGTAGATGTTGAAATCCCTAAATTTCTTTTGAAACGTTGTTCTTAAACGGTTTGACTATTTGCTCACGCAGTTGTGGACAAAGGGGTGTACCTCGCCCCATCCTTTCTTGTGAAAGACTGAGCATTTTTTGGGAAGCTGTTTTTATACCCAATCATGGCACCCACCTGTTCCCAATTAGCCTGCACACCTGTGGGATGTTCCAAATAAGTGTTTGATGAGCATTCTTCAACTTTATCAGTATTTATTGCCACCTTTCCCAACTCCTTTGTCACGTGTTGCTGGCATCAAATTCTAAAGTTAATGATTATTTGCACAAAAAAAAATGTTGATCAGTTTGAACATCAAATATGTTGTCTTTGTAGCATATTCAACTGAATATGGGTTGGAAGTGATTTGCAAATCATTGTATTCCGTTTATATTTACATCTAACACAATTTCCCAACTCATATGGAAACGGGGTTTGTATATTGATTGCCCTATAGTGTGTTGATTTTTGTAAATTTAATGGACCAAAATGGTCCCCGTATCCTTCAGTTTCTCTTTATGTGGTCTTCGCTGGAAAAATGTTGGACACCCCTGTAGTAGATGGTCGACTTCTTTCTTTTTTGATTAAAGTGACCAAAAGCAGTGTGTAACTGGCGCCCCAGCAGCTGTTTACAGCAGGCATGCTGCATATCACAGTGATGGATGTTAGCGCCAAGGACAATAATGCGGCGTAGAATCGCTCATTGTCAACGGCTGCTGTGCTGAAATAGACTGCTCTGTTATGACAATGCTTGCATGTAGTTCATCATGCACGGTGTAAAAAAAAATAAAAGACACCAAAAAACCCTGTTTGAAATGCTATAACTACCAGTGGTGGCACTACTAAGCCAATTGGACCTGTTGTTGTTTTCCCAGGTGTGTTAATGCACTGAAATGAAGGAGATGCATTGCAAGGATGATATTTAAATCCCGTCCGTCTGCAAGTCATGTAGTGTAAACTGCTGTCTAAGCAGGAGGTAGACCTGGCTGTTAAGAAATAACAGTTGTTTCAAACAGCTGCTGAAGTGTGCGTGTAGGGGAGGTGGTAGGCTGGGAGGGGGCTTGCAGAGGGGGCAGCTGTCAAGACAGAAGAAACCGTTTGCTTCATACGTTTCCTTTTAAGGACGAAACTTTCCTCAAAAATCATGACCCGTTTTAGACCCATCTGCTTGATCCCGATAAAGACACAGTGATAAAGACGGGAAGGGGTGGAGGGGTTCCCGGGCTGGAAGTGTCTGATTGGCATTAAGAGAGGTCGGGGGCTTCTGACCAAAATTTAAAAAAAGGTATTGATTTAATCTAGGATTTGCCTAACTTTCTCAGATTAAGACCAACATAATTTGTGTTTCTGAAGTTAGATTTTTATAAAAAGTTTGTAAACAGTACATATGGCATGATTTATTTGCACTGTTCTTTTCCCATGGTTGAATGATTGACGTCTATATTTTAGATTGGAATGAATGGATTGTCACTCGTTTGGACAGGGTCGGAATAAATATTGTACATATATTGACCCAGATCTTTGGTGGTCCAGGATGTTTTTGTTTTAACTTGACAGGGCTTTATTAACTTTCCATCAGTGATCACAATTGAATTCAGCTGATAGTTTCTCTTTGCCAGCATTGAACAAAGAGCACATGCCACCAAGTCAAGTTCTGATTCTGATTAAAGAGGACACGTTTGATGGCCTTTTTTCAACCGTCTGAACGGTGGGAAAGTCACAGGAACTCAGATCTAAGAAAAGACAATTCATGATGAACAGAGCATCATTTAAAACAATTATCTGGATGTGTCGTTACTTTGACTACCTTAAAACTGCGGGCCAAAGTAGCCCAAATCAGATTTTTTCCAGCTGACTGTTTACACTGCAGGTAAAATGTGATATTTTTCAAACTCCAGTGTAAACGCGCAAAGGCCCCAATGTGGCCTCGAAGTAACTTGCATGCGCAGTTCCATAATGAAAACAAAGGAAGCTGTGATTCCGTAAATGAACAAGGGAGTTGCTACTACTACAAAATAAAATAAAAGTCGCCACCTTAGATAAGGTCGCCACACCTTAAAAATTTGTGTTTTTTTAATCCATAATGTATAAATGGATAGATATAGTGTAATATAGGGGTGTCAAACTCATTTTAGATCGGGGGCCAAATGGGGAAAAATCTACTCCCAAGTGGGCCAGACTGGTAAAATCACGGCAGGATAACTTAAAAATAAAGACAACTTCAGATTGTTTTCTTTGTTTAAGAATAGAACAAGTACATTCTGAAAATGTACAAATCATAATGTTGTTGGGTTTTTTTTACACTTATGTGTTGCGGTTAATAGTATTCTATCTTTATTTGTCGTTATTTATACTTTCTGAATAAATGATGTGATAATGTTCATCAGTCAACTCATTGGTGTTAATTTTCAATCTATCAAGATAACAAAAATAATATCAAAATCAAATTACAGTATGTTATTTATGTAGTTTGATAATTTTCCTCGACTGGTACACTCACATTATGTGGTTTATTATTTTTTTTACATTTGTAGCATAATCTACAAAGATGCAAATAATTGCTATTACGACATCTAGTGGACACATTTAGAACAGCTGTTTCTTTCATTCAAAAATTTTGGCTCATTTTTATACTTAGCAAACTTATCCTGCGGCCCGATCCGGCCCGTACGTTTGACACCCCTGGTGTAATATATTTGGAAGGGTTCTAGTCTTTTTATGGCTGTTAAGTAGATGAGGCATGGACATCAGCGTGGATCTATGTCAGATTTATTTTTCAACTCACATGTAAGTAACTATGCCACAGCGTCAATTCCGGTCCTTCAACAATCACTATTTTTTCGGAATCAAAATATATATTCATGTATTACATATAGCCTATTTGTGCACTATTGACTAGTGACGCACCGAAAATTCTGACGTCGAAAATAGACTTTGCTCAACCAAACCGGATGTTGTGATGAAATATCCACTTTCGCTGGCGGGCTGCATCTTTCCCCGCGCACAAGAATGACTAAAACCGAACGAAAAAGTCACATACGGCTCGCATTCAGGTTGAATTGCATTTAGACTGAAGTCTCATTTGTTTAGATTCCAATCAAATTCAGGACTAACTCTTGTGGTGGCCTGAATCTGATGCCAAAAGATCAGAATTTAAGCACTTTGGGAGCAAAACTGACAAAAAAAATCTGATCTGTGTTACTTGAGGGCCAAAAATCAGATTTGGTGTGCAGTGTAAACGGGGTCGTTGTCAAGGTCTGGATGAAGACTTAAACCATAAACCTTAGATGAAAAGAAACTGGTTGAGATGATTAGGAACAGGGTTTGGCCAGGCCCTGACCTCAACTCTATCGAACATGTGTGGACTATATTAAAGAATACCAGGAAACCAACCAACCGACTGGGGTTGTCTGTATTCGTTTTCACTCCCGATACAATACCAATATTAAAGCCTTGAGTATTGGTCGATACCGATCTCGATCCCATACGATTTTAGCATAAATCATTCCCACTTTTAGTATTTTGTAGAGTGGAATGTTAGCAAAGGCCTGATATGGGGAAATTCCTCAAACAAAGCACAACGGTAGGTTTGAATAACACTAACCTATTTATCATTAAACGTCTTGCATGGACTTATGCTGTCTTTAAGTTAAAGTGGAGTGGTAATTAATTACTGAAATACAAAAAAAGACCAAACTTGTGTGCTTATTGGAGGACATTTAAATGTTAACTGGCTGTCGAGGGTTACAAAAGTAAAACGCGCTGCTGGATTCCTTGTAAAGCCCTAAAGTTTAGATGCAGATAAACCGATTTTGCTGATATCGGACCGATATCAATATCAGATCGGGACACCCCTAGTCTGTATATAGCCTGCTACTTCTGCATGTTGCTGCTGTAAATAAAGTAAATATAGAAACCTCCGTGAATGGTCTATATAGCAACAGTGAGTTTAGACGGGATCACACATAATCCACGAGTGGGACATCAATATCCAAATTCCCCTTAGCTTTGATAAATCCAATCCTAACAGTGACGGGAACGCCATACCATCCCTGTCCAATAGAGAGCATGTATCTCTGGTAGTTCCCAACAGACAATGAAACAAAGCTGAGGACTTGTTGAATTAGGTCCTGACGTTGAGCAACTCAAACATAACGTTGAAACAACATGCTTTTTGACGACGTTTAATCAATGTTAGGTTCTAACGCTGACTTGACCATTGACATTTGATAATTTTCCAACCAACAACGTGGATCCAATGTTAGACATCAAGGTTGTCTCAATTTACAAATACAACTATTTTGCAACGCTGTTTCAAAGTCAGTTTTAAAGGACATGTATGTATAATGAACGTTGTATGAATGTCTTGTGCCTGCTGGCTTATTTGTTTTTATTCAAAGCCAAATGTTTGTTTTGGTTGTATTTTAATCAAAACAATATATTGAACAGTGATTCTAAAACTGTGATACGCGTGCCACTGGGTACACTGCAAAAACTGAAATCTAAGTAAGACTAAATATCTCAAATAAGGGTGATATTTGCTTATTTTCTGTCTGATAAGATAATTCTTCTCACTAAGCAGATTTTATGTTAGAGTGTTTTACTTGTTTTAAGGGTTTTAGTCCGAAATGATCTCAGTAAGATATTACAGCTTGTTGCTGAGATTTTATGACCTGTATTGAGTAAAACATGCTTGAAACTAGAATATCAACTGATGCAAAGCTGTGTCATCAACACTCACAAGTATAAAACTACTTTTTTAAAGTAATAATTTCTTACTTCAAGCATGAATAAAAAAATCATGATGCCAAGCGCATATCATTATGTCAAGATAATGGCACTAGCATTTACTTATTTAAGAATATTTTTCAACATATTGAGCAAAAAGGTCTCTACCAAGAAAAGTGCACTTGTTATTAGTGAGAATATAATTATTTTAATGTATTTTTGGGTTCATTGAGGTTAGCTAATTTGACTTATTTTCTTGTTCTATTGGCAGATAATTTTGCTTAGTTCAAGTAAAATACCCCTAATTTTTGTATTTTTTTTTCTTGTTTTTGAACACTGACTTTTTGCAGTGTACGTCAAAGAAGTCTGTAAATATGTACTCTAAATGGAGTATCATTGTTGATGTTTGTGAGTTGTGTGTAATGTTACAGTGGCCGCCAAAAATATTAAATATGACTTGTTAATAAATAAAACCTACACCTTGTTTTTAATGAATACATAGGTCTTCTATGCTACTGAATTTTAATGATGGTCATTATGGTGGTTCTTGGAGAGGCAGTTTTTTTCTGAAGTGGAACTTGGTGAAAAAAGTTTGAGAACAGATGATATGTAAAGTAATTAATCTTGATTCTTAGTTGTAATAATTCTTAATCCATTCCAAAAAAATTTAAAAAAAATTTAAAATGTTTTTTCAATCTGTCCTGTCCAGCCACTCAGGGAAATCAAAGGTTGATTTAGATGCCCATATCTGCTGGACAGATTTACTTTAGAAAAGAGAAGTGTGGATTTTATTTCTCTTGTTGCCTTATTTGTATTTGACTTTATTAAATGTTTGGGTAGACACAACCACTTATTAAACAAAACCAGTTTTCTTTTAAGTAATATAGAAATTTATCAGAGCTGATTTTCTATTTTATAGAGCAGGGGTGTCAAACTCATTTTAGATCGGGGGCCACATGGAGAAAAATCTACTCCCAAGTGGGCCAGACTGGTAAAATCACGGCACGATAACTTAAAAATAAAGACAACTTCAGATTGTTTTCTTTGTTTAAAAATAGAACCAAGACATTCTAAAAATGCACAAATCATAATGTTGGGTTTCTTATACTTACATGTTATGGTTAATAGTATTCTATCTTTATTCGTCCTTATTTATACTTTCTGAATAAATGATGTGATAATGTTCATCAGTCAACGCATTAGTGTTAATTTTCAATCTATCAAGATAAAAAAATTAATTCAAATTACAGGATGTTATTTATGTGGTTTGCTCACTTTCTTCGACTGGTGCACTAACATCATGTGTTTTTTTTTGTTTTTTTTACATATGTAGCATCATCTACAAAGATACAAAGAATTGCTATTGCGACATCTAGTGGACACATTTAGAACAGCTGTCTCTTTCATTAAAAAATTTCAGCTCATTTTTATACTTAGCAAACTCATCCTGCGATAAAATCTGTTTGCGGGCCTGATCCGGCCCGCGGGCCTTACGTTTGACAACCATGTTATAGAGGAATGTAGTTAATCATAGAAGCGGCACCCAATGTTATGAGAAAAGTATTGATTTTGAATCGAGAATCACAGCCCAACTATAGATATTTGGAGATACAGTGTTTTTTTTTTTTTACAAATTTATTTGCCATGTTTCTCTATTTTGGCATAGTTTCAACAATTTCCAGAATTGCTTCTTCATGGTTTTAAATACATTGTTATTACTCGGACTTTAAAAAAAACAATTCCTCCCTAGCTGATGCTCTTAAGTACCAAATAGTTGGGAATACAACTATGATGCACATAAAAGCCTAGAATAGAATCAGACAAGTAGGTTAGTAACATCTTTCTTGGAAGTCCATTACGCCTCGAAATGGAACGGTGGATGGTGTGGGAGGTATTTACATTCTTACTACCCCCGGCGCGGCGACACGACGTGACAAATATGGAGCTTGGGGTCTCGACGACCTCCAGGCAGCCTGTTGAGGAGGGGAGGGAGGCCTGCGCAGCCACCGGCACCTGTTACGCTCCAATTCCCTAAAAGGAGAGACGGGAGCCAATCAGAGTGGAGAAGGCTGCCTGCGGCTGCTGCTGCTGCTGCTGCACAGGACATCCCAGGGAATCTGTCGTGTGCCGGAGGTCTGCGTCTACCGCCCCCCCACCCCATACAATATTGCATTTCAGCTGTCTGACTTGTGTTTGCCTTCCTCCCGCCCTGTGCACCCTACACATGCAAGCAAGTCCCCTTAGACGGCTCCTTGACTCCAACGCTCAGATAGGAGCTCGTGTTACCGTCACTCCATTCAATCACCCTCTTCCCCAGTGGCCTGTGGCAGCTTAGTCATATTAACACATCCTTAGCAGCCTGCATCGGGGACCCCCCTGTTGACATTTTTTTTTTAACAAATAGGAACGATATCGAAGCATGGTGACGTCTAAAAATCCTGAATGTGCACTTTTATGACACAACAGCATTTTAACCCCCCCATGATTGACCACACGTCACACTATCCTTCTCTAAGCCTCGAACTGTACTCGTAATATCCGTGACGTGTCGTTCTAAGGCCACAACTCCCCATTTTGGTGGCGTCCCCGACACAAGATCCACTTAACTCCCCCATGTTTCTGAGCAGCACAAATTTGGGCTTGTGTGAACTCCCGAGTCCGCCCACCGGCCCCCCCGGCCTGAGCATATTTAAGAACCCCTCACACTCTGGCCCTTCGTCCCAGTGGAAACTCCAGTCTTGCATCAAACTCTCGGTGAGTCCCATTACTGGTTTTCTTGCTGCACTCTTTAGCGGTATGGACGCGTTTTACCTCAGCTTTAGTCGAGGACAGGGTGTCACGCTTTTTAGTTCTGTGCTTGAAGATGAGGAAACATGATTTAGGACACAGGGGCCCCCTTGAAAAGGAGATGCTGCATCTCAAGGGGCTACTCCAAATACATTGAATTGAATGGAAGTGAGTTTAAAATTCAAATTTGATTGCGTTTTGATGGATTTTACGCATTAGATTTGACAATTGACTCTTATCATTTATTTTTTTGATGGGTAAGCTTTTACTTTCCCATTAAAATAAGCTGAGGGGGCTCCTTCTCAAAATGACCTCGGGCAAAATGCTTTTTTTTTGCCGTTCTAGAATATGACGAATGGTATCAGAATCAGAATTCATAATAGAAAGTTGTCTTGGAGTTTTGGTGCAGAAACAGCTAACATAATGCCAAAATAGCAAGAACTTAAGTAAGATCAAATATAAGAAGCAATTGACAATATATAAAATAGAATAAAAAAAAAATTAAAAGTCAAATATTTGCATAGTTACAATCAAAAATTAAAGTACCGTATTTTTCGGACTATAAGTCGCAGTTTTTTTTCATAGTTTGGCCGGGCTCCCGTGCGACTTATATATGTTTTTTTCCTTTTTTATTATGCATTTTCGGCAGGTGCGACTTATACTCCGGTGCGACTTATACTCCGAAAAATACGGTACAAGCCTTTTTTTTGCTGAAAAATGGGGAAAAATCTTTGGAGCAAAGTTATGGCGTACAATTTTTTTTCCTCGCTATTTCTCATCGCCTATATGTGTAGTATCTGTTATTTTAACCACGACTCTTTTGGTCAAAGTACGAGCCCCTTTTTTTTTGCCAAAAAATGGAAGACGTAAAAAACCAAGATGGCCAACTTCCTGTTCGTTTGGCGTTATGAGACTTTTATGTGCGTCCCGTCATGATAGACGTCTCCTGCGATTTTCGTGTCGACACGTGAAACTGGTAAGACGGGCTATTTGTTTTTTCTTCTAATTTTAAAGGTGGCGTGAGAGAGACAATTTTGAAATTTCAATTTTGGGACCCCAAAACTATTAAACCCGACGCGCCTTTTTGTGCATATTAAGGGCCAAACATATAGAAGAAAAAACACAGCAATTGCAATAGGGCCCTGGCGGTGGTCTGCATGGCCCCCTGCGGGGCTTACTCCGCTTCTCCGGCCCTAAAAATAGCACTTGGCCTCGGTGTGACTACAGTAGGACATGAGGAAAGATAAGTGTGTTTTTTTTAATGTTATTAAGTATACAATATTTTTCAGAGGTTTACTTATAACAATTTTACGGACAAATGATACTGTTTGTAGTCGTGGTCTTCCTCCTCCGGGGGGCGTAACAGAAAACAATACTGCTCCAAACAGAGGGGTACTGTTGCATGGCGACAGCTGAGGGAAGACCACTTGTTAAAGAACACACCGTCTCAGCTGTTAAGTGTCTCCGGTTTAATGATGAGATACAGTAGAGGGGGGGCGGGGGTGACACAAGGGTCTTGTGGGTAAAAATAGAGCAGTGGAACCAAATCATGTCCTGTTTTGGTGATACTGAAAAAGATACCTAATGATGTCGTGAAACCTCGATGTGTATTTTTTTTCAACTTTCTGTCCTGTGGCACAGAAGGCCAATCAACAACAAACCAAACATGTGCGACGACGACGAGACCACCGCCCTCGTGTGCGACAACGGTTCCGGCCTGGTCAAGGCTGGGTTCGCCGGTGATGATGCCCCCCGTGCTGTCTTCCCGTCCATCGTTGGACGCCCCCGTCATCAGGTTAGCGACCCCCTGACGGCCGGTATATCCTGGTTTGGAACCTAAAAAAAAACGGTGCGAATATGTGCCTTATTTCCTGCAGTTCTGAAGTGTATTTTCTCTCCTCAGGGCGTCATGGTGGGTATGGGTCAGAAGGACAGCTACGTGGGAGACGAGGCCCAGAGCAAGAGGGGTATCCTGACCCTGAAGTACCCCATCGAGCACGGCATCATCACCAACTGGGACGACATGGAGAAGGTGAGAATCAGTGCGGAGGACGCATGGGTGTCATCGTGCGTTGACATACTGACAAGCCCCCCATCGGTGTCGTCAGATCTGGCACCACACCTTCTACAACGAGCTCCGTGTAGCCCCGGAGGAGCACCCCACCCTGCTGACTGAGGCCCCCCTCAACCCCAAGGCCAACAGGGAGAAGATGACCCAGATCATGTTTGAGACCTTCAACGTCCCCGCCATGTACGTGGCCATCCAGGCTGTCCTGTCCCTGTACGCTTCCGGTCGTACCACCGGTGAGTGTCCTTTGGCGACTGTCACCAACAAGTGTAGATCTGACAAGTTGCCCCTTGGACAGGTATCGTGCTGGACTCTGGTGACGGTGTGACCCACAACGTGCCCATCTATGAGGGGTACGCTCTGCCACACGCCATCATGCGTCTGGACCTGGCTGGTCGTGACCTGACCGACTACCTGATGAAGATCCTGACTGAGCGTGGCTACTCCTTTGTCACAACTGGTGAGGAAGTCTGGGATCATAGCTCACTAAATAACTGACAAAAAGGAACTAAAAAAACTTTTAAAATCCATTTTCCCATTAAAAAAAAAAAGGAACTGAAATATACAGTAAATACAGTTTTAGGTTTTTACAAGTGTAAAAATAAGTCAACCACTTCCAGTCGTAAAACAATAAAACACTGAATGTGTACAAGTGTAAAAAGAAGTATAGGCCTGATCTACTAAGATCCAACAACCACGTGCGCAAACTATAATAAACATGGCTGTACTATTAGTGGGCGTGTTGCAGGTGATCTACCAAGACCACAATTGATAACAAGTGCAAAACTTGTGTGGACAGACCGCCCTATTGAAATAAGGATGGTCCTTATTTCTCCCCACATGTATGGCATCACATGCTCCAACGGTCCAATCTGTGCTGTTGTTGTTACGTTGTGGAACATGCAGCACACACCACCTTTTTTTTTAATTTTTGCACCAAGTTCCACCTGAGAAAACACTCCAAGTACCACCATAATGACCGACATTGAAATACAGTAGCATAGTAGGCCTAAATATTCATTAAAAACAAAGCAGAGGTTTTATTTAACGAGTATGTTTAATAATTTTATGGTTACTGTGACATTACACACAGGTTGAACAGTAACACTGTGTTTGAACATTTAATTGGGTGATTTGTTGGCGTACCACTAAATGGAGTCCGTGTACCAAAGCTTGAGAATCACTGATCTGGACAAGGGATTCTATTTTTGGCACGAGGAAGGTGCGCTCTGGGAGGCGCCGGTGTTGTGTTGGTGCATTAAAATGTATGTTGCAAGACATTTTTTTCATATACAATAGAAGACATATTAGTAATATATTAATTTATTAGTAATAATCTCTTAAACTAAAAAAATAACGGCAAAAAATACCAGCAGACACCAAAACAAATCAATGTTTTAATTAACCTCTTAATTTATTCAAGAGTAATAATTTATAAAATAATATTGCTGAATATGTCTGATATTTTTATTTTTACAGTCAAATATGTTGACACGCACACACAAAGGACGAAGGATTCTCTGTCCGTCGTCTGTCTTTGCAGTGCGATGGCCTCCTTTCTTTCAGTTTGCACGTGCATTTCAATAGTCGCAAAACCGCTTCAGTCTTGATAAATCACATTGCGAGTGCTCAATTATTATATTTGCATTTTCTCCTCCCAGTATTGTGGGGCGTTCAGCATATATTCTGCATATGCATTAATGCAGACAAACTAGATGGATTGCACTCTCGTCCCTAATGTACTTTGCCCGTTTAAAAGACGCAACCCTCTGCTCACGAGCTTAGTCGATCAGCTTTGCGTGCGCTATCAAGTTTGCACGTGTTTTAAGACACGCAAATCTTTAGTAAACCATGCACTAAGAGTAGTAAAACATTTTTTTTAAACATAAATAAGGATGTTTGTTAAGGCTATTGCAAAAGAACTATGAAAAAGAAAAGTTAGTCCTAAAATAGCAGTTGAATTTAGGTCTTTTTTTATATCATATCAGTATACATGATAGAGGAATGACATGTACTGTATGCAATGTGTACAGTTTCATATAATGCAGCGGTTCTTACCCTTTTTGTCCTTGGGGCCCAATTTTTCCACTGCAGAGTGGCCCGGGTCCCACTCAAATATTACCTCTAAATTAGTAATCCTACTGTTGCTTTTAATCGTATTCAAGAATTATATCCAACCTACTTACAGTTTAACAGGATAAAGCTTATCAACTGATATGAAACCATGTGTTAATCAAAAAAATATTATTATCAAGGCTTAGGTCAGGCTGATTACAAAAATAAATACTAATCAAATACACTGCAAAAGAAGGGATCTATAAAAACTGATGAAAAATAAATGTACCTACATTACGCAGCGCTAAAATAAAAACATTCTTACTGAATTAATAATAAATATGTTTCTCATACGCAGTGCTAAAATACAAATATTCTAACTGAATTATTAGTAAATAATAAATGTTTCTTATACACAGTGTTAAAATGAAAAAAATCTGGCTGAATTAAAAATGAATAATAATATATGTTTCTTAACTAAACTGTCAATAAACTTAAAGTGCAAATGAAAATACGGCTTCACCACTTTAGTCATACTTTTTTGCGTTTAAGAAACTTTTCTATGACTTTAGCTGCAGACTTCTTCTTTGTTTGATGTGGTCATTACTGCCACAAGTGGTGGAAAAGTATATTACAACTGAGTTCCGCTGCAGCTCATACGAACCACAGCTGAAAAACAGATATTTGTAGGCGGCCCTCTAGGGGGCGCTTGTGGCCGAACAACGGTTCAGAAACACTGATATACTGTATTTGTACATACAAATATTGTATATATAAATTGTATACAGTACAGGCCAAAAGTTTGGACACATTTTAATGCGTTTTATTTATTTTCATGACTATTTACATTGTAGATTGTCACTGAAGGCATCAAAACTATGACACCTGTAAAGTGAAAACCCTTTCTTGAAGCTCATCAAGAAATGCCAAGAGTGTGCGAAAAAGTAATCCGAGCAAAGGGTGACTATTTTAAAGAAACTAGAATATAAAACATGTTTTCAGTTATTTCACTTTTTTGTTGTTAAGTACATAACTCCACATGTGTTTATTCATAGTTTTGATGCCTTCAGTGACAATCTACAATGTAAATAGTCATGAAAATAAAGAAAATGCATTGAATGAGGAGAAGGTGTGTCCACACTTTTGGCCTGTACTGTATATAAATAGAATATGTTTGTAGACAAACTCAGTAATCTTTCCCTCCCTCAGCTGAGCGTGAGATCGTGCGTGACATCAAGGAGAAGCTGTGCTATGTGGCTCTGGACTTTGAGAACGAGATGGCCACTGCCGCCTCCTCCTCCTCTCTGGAGAAGAGCTACGAGCTGCCCGACGGTCAGGTCATCACCATCGGCAACGAGCGTTTCCGCTGCCCCGAGACCCTGTTCCAGCCTTCCTTCATTGGTACTAACTGACAAATACTAGAAACTGCATTGAAGAAGATCATAGTAATTCCCAGACACCATGGATTTGTTGTTAATTCTAATACATTTGCATAATTTCTGCGTAGGTATGGAGTCTGCTGGTATCCATGAGACCGCCTACAACAGCATCATGAAGTGCGACATTGATATCCGTAAGGACCTGTACGCCAACAACGTCCTGTCTGGTGGTACCACCATGTATCCCGGTATTGCTGACCGCATGCAGAAGGAGATCACAGCCCTGGCCCCCAGCACCATGAAGATCAAGGTGAGCGGCACGACCCGGTTTAGCTGATACAAAGAAAACGTTGTTTTGCCGGTTCACTCACCAACCTCTGGTCCGTCTCTAGATCATCGCTCCACCTGAGAGGAAATACTCCGTCTGGATCGGCGGCTCCATCCTGGCCTCTCTGTCCACCTTCCAGCAGATGTGGATCAGCAAGCAGGAGTACGATGAGGCAGGCCCCTCCATCGTTCACAGGAAGTGCTTCTAAGTCCCCACAATCAGCGCCACAACGCCCCACCAAAACGCAACTTTCCTACCCCCCGTCTGTATTTCTACTGTGCCTTATGCTGTATATACATGTACCGTTGTAATAAAAATAGCTGCTTAAACAGTCAACAGGTGTGTTTGGTGTGTTAAGACATTGGTGGGTTTGTTTCCCAAATAGTGGCAGTCACAGCAAATTATGGATACATACTAACTATACATCCTTTTTTTAACCATTAGAAAAAGGTAACCTGGTACCCGTATACAAAGTGCGGCCCGGGGGCCATTTTTAGCCCACAGCTATTTTTTTTTTGTCCTGTCCAGCTACTCAGGCAAATCATATTGTTGATGTAGATTCCCATATCTGCTGTTCAGATTTACTTTACTTTATGTCCCTTATTTGTATTTGAGTTTGTTAAATTAATTTACTAAAAGGCCTACTGAAATGCGATTTTCTTATTTAAACGGGGATAGCAGGTCCATTCTATGTGTCATACTTGATCATTTCGCGATATTGCCATATTTTTGCTGAAAGGATTTAGTAGAGAACATCGACGATGAAGTTCGCAACTTTTGGTCGCTGATAAAAAAGCCTTGCCTGTACCGGAAGTAGCAGACGATATGCGCGTGACGTCACAGGTTGTGGAGCTCCTCACATCTGCACATTGTTTACAATCATGGCCACCAGCAGCAATAGCGATTCGGACTGAGAAAGCGACGATTTCCCCATTAATTTGAGCGAGGATGAAAGATTAGTGGATGAGGAAAGTGAGAGTGAAGGACTAGAGGGCAGTGGGAGCGATTCAGATAGGGAAGATGCTGTGAGAGGCGGGTGGGACCTGATTTTCAGCTGGGAATGACTAAAACAGTAAATAAACACAAGACATATATATACTCTATTAGCCACAACACAACCAGGCTTATATTTAATATGCCACAAATGAATACCGTCCATATAACCCGCCAATACAACTCAAACACCTGCACAGCACACTCAATCCCACAGCCCAAAGTACCGTTCACCTCCCCAAAGTTCATACAGCACATATATTTCCCCAAAGTCCCCAAAGTTACGTACGTGACATGCACATAGCGGCACGCACGTTCGGGCAAGCGATCAAATGTTTGGAAGCCGCAGCTGCATGCGTACTCACGGTACCGCGTCTGCGTATCCAACTCAAAGTCCTCCTGGTAAGAGTCTCTGTTGTCCCAGTTCTCCACAGACCAATGGTAAAGCTTGACTGTCATCTTCCGGGAATGTAAACAATGAAACACCGGCTGTGTTTGTGTTGTTGCTGCAGCCAGCCGCAATACACCGCTTCCCACCTACAGCTTTCTTCTTTGCTGTCTCCATTGTTCATTGAACAAATTGCAAAAGATTCACCAACACAGATGTCCAGAATACTGTGGAATTTTGCGATGAAAACAGACGACTTAATAGCTGGCCACCATGCTGTCCCAAAATGTCCTCCACAATCCGTGACGTCATGCGCTGACGTCATCATACCGAGACGTTTTCAGCAGGATATTACGCGCAAAATTTAAAATTGCACTTTAGTAAGCTAACCCGGCCGTATTGGCATGTGTTGCAATGTTAAGATTTCATCATTGATATATAAACTATCAGACTGTGTGGTCGGTAGTAGTGGGTTTCAGTAGGCCTTTAATGTTTGGTGCAGCCGGACTGCAGCAGGAGGGGATAGAAAGAGAGAGAAAAGGAAGACAGAGGGAGGAAATAGCGGGGACGAGACTGGGATAAGACAGAGAGACAGCAACAACAACAGAACAACATCAGCAAATAGGATATGTACAAATATGATATGAAAAATGATAGCAAAGAAGCAGTTACTGAAGTAGATAGTAATGAATATGATTGCCCTACAAATGGAACAATACAAATACCAATAGAAGTAGCACTATTAATAATGAATAATACTAATAATTACCTCTTACTATCAACAATACAATTGTTTCAAATGCCACAATACATACATGTGATGAGAACTGTAAATTACTAAGGAAAGCAGATAAATGGAGGGGAAGAAAGAGAAGTGGACCGTATTAACCTTGTAGATTGCTATAGTGAGATTAGGTTAAACTTTATCAGTGTGCCGAGTTTTACCCAGTTTCACCTGGGAGGGACAACGTTAATATATGTTTGCTGAAACGGGATTATATGCATGAGTGTATGTTGTGTATGTACAGTTTGTGTATATGTATGTTTGTACAGTGGATGTGGGTGTGGATGTATGTATCGTGTATGTATGGACTGTATGAGTGTAGGTTTGTGCGAGCGCATGTACCTATGTACAGTATGTCCCCAGCTAATTTACACGTTCTAAAAATGCTAATATAAAAAAAACCATAAACGAGTAGAATAAAGGAGCATACAGGTGAAATGTAATGAGAAAAAGTTGCATCGTTGACTCTAATAACACATGTCAAAACTGTCAATGCTCAAAAACTAATAATGAAACAAAAGAAATGTTGTTGTGAATTGACCCACTGAAGGCTCCAATTATTCAAATATTCTGCTTTAAAATATTTTATAGGGAAACATTGCTCATTTTGTGTTTTGTGTTTGCCGTAACAATGACAAAAAATGGCATAAAACAAACTTGAAAAAAACTAAAAAAAATTAAATGATAAAAAAAAAATTAAATGATAAAAACCTATAATGGACGGATGGATCTGATGTTAAACTCTAGAGAATTAAGCATTGGAAAAAAAAAATGAAAAAAAATGTATGACTTATTTTAGCACTTTTATGAGAGGGGCCCTTTTAGATGCCTGAGAATTGTAACAAGAATGTTTTTTAAACAGTCATTGTTCAAAAAATAATAATGAATCAAAATCATTGTTTTTGTCAATTATTTACCTATTTTAGGCTCCAATTACTTTACCTCAAATATTCCACTGTGAAAGTTTTTTGGGGGGAACCTGTTGCATATTTTGTGTTTTTGCCTTAAAAAAAACAAGGTTTTCTATAACAAATAAGGTGTAAACCATTATGCCCTTTTATTTTATTTTAGTTTTAGTCATACTTACTATACCCAATGACGCATTTTATTCTTACTGGTTATTTGTGTATCTTTTTCTATATTGTTAAAATGCTTTTTTAGGTGAGGGAAAATTCAAAATACTGATGAAATGGAAATATGCCACCGCCTTATAAAAATTTTGCAATGAAAACACAACAACAAAAAAATTTAAGACAGAATTTTGGAATTATTCCCATCAATAGAGTAAAATTTGTTTAAATTACATTTTCCTGATCTACATATTTTTGTATAACTGAAACCACTACTCTTTCCTTGATTTAAAAAAACAGTAAAAAAATAAATAATAATAAATGTACATACACACACACACACACACACACATATATATATATATATATATATATATATATATATATATATATATATATATATATATATATATATATATATATATATATATATATATATATATTATATATAAATATGTATATGCATATATATATATATATATATATATATATATATATATATACACACAGTATATATATATATATATATATATATATATATATATATGTATATATACATATATATACATACATATATATATATATACAGTATATATATATATATATATATATATATATATATATATATATATATATATATATATATATATATATATCAGTGACGTGCAGTCACTAGAGGCAGGTGAGGCCCCGCCTCACCTGCCATCATGGAAAGAAAAAAAATGTAAAAAAACAAAACATTTTTATTAAATTGTTATATGTATCCAGTGATTATACTATAAAGTTATTTTCCATTTAACTTCACCAGTTTTAGATTATTTTTATTAAAAATCGCTGAATTTTCACATTTGCCGTTCAAATACTGAGAAGAGACGGTGCGGTGATCAGCAGCCAGTTGAGGCACGTCACTCAGTTGTGCCTCACCATGGATTGCGGACTCGGCTAACTGCTGGCCTGCTGTGCAGTGAGACCGTATTGCTATATGAACTATATTATACATTTCCATAGTTTAGTTAGCTGAGGTGTATAATGTACAGTGTATTTTGTCAACAACTGTATGTGTGTAACGTATTTCTTGTGCTGAGCGATCATAAAACGGCTGCAAAAGACGCACTGGCTGAGGCTACAGTAATCCCGCCTCCTGCACCCCCGCCGTAGATTGCAACCCCTGACGGGAGTGTTATATCAACTAAAGCCCACACTTAAACTTTCCACGTGCAAGATTGAATCTATTTAAAAAAGTTATTTCATAAGAAGCCAAAAAGTGCAAAAACAATAATGTTCGTGTTGGAGGAGTTGTGAATGACTGCAGGGCCACAACATTAGGTACACCTGCAGACTGCAGGTGTACCTTATTCACAACTCCTCCAACACGAACATTATTGTTTTTGCACTTTTTGGCTTCTTATTAAATAACTTTTGTAACCTATTTTTATGGGCTTTCCTCTTTGTGATGTTAAGTTCCTGTCATGCGCTGTTATACAGTATATGCCTTGAGCTCTTATTTTGAAGGCGCTAAGAGCGGAAGTGATGACACGTTGGCGTGGAGCGGAAGTTTTTGAAAGAAGGTAAATAAAGTGGTCCTCGTGTAAACTGGAGCCTCCGTGTTTGTTATTTTGTAGTTTCATACAGTATAGGCGACATTTATAAACCCTCGGTTACACTTTTTTAAATAGATTCAATCTTGCACGTGGAACGTTTAAGTGAGGGCTTTAGTTGATATAAGACTCCTGTCAGGGGTTGCGTTAATCCAGCACAACAGCGGCGAATGGACTTCATTTATAAAAAAAAAAAGGTAAGACCATAATAATGTTTTTTTTATTAAATGTGCTTTTTTGTGTGCTACAGTTTGTATGTGTAAAGTTAAAGTTAAGTTAAAGTACCAACGATTGTCACACACACACTAGGTGTAATGAAATTTGTCCTCTGCATTTGACCCATCCCTTGATCACCCCCTGGGAGGTGAGGGGAGCAGTGGGCAGCAGCGGCACCGCGCCCGGGAATAATTTTTGGTGATTTAACCCCCAATTCCAACCCTTGATGCTGAATGCCAAGCAGGGAAGAATGCCGGTATGAGCTTTTAAACATAACCCGTTAACTGCTGCCAATCAAATGGTGAATAAGATACTCTTAGGGTTCATATGTTTGTAAATCTGACTGTGATGAAGTCAGTGCCTCACCAGCCATGAACCTCACCGCACGTCACTGATATATATATATATATATATATATATATATATATATATATATATATATGTGGCATTTTTAAAAGAACGGCTCCTTAAGATCAAAGAGCCATGAATCCCATCTACAGCCTGAATATTTACATTAACTCTATTTTAAGCAAAATGTAAGCAAAAAAATTAAAAACACAAAAAACGACATTTAACCCAAACTATTTAGCAGTAGCACAGCAGAGAACAAGAAATCCTAATGTTGCATTCAAGGCTACTGGGAAAAAGGACAAACCTCACACGGAGCGTAGACCTTGCAACCTCAAAGCACTTAAATAAAAAGTAAATATGACTGGTGACAAATTATGCATTTGCAAATTAATTCTATCTTATTGTCAACGTTTGTTTTTAGTTTATGACCGACTGGTATCAAAGAGAACTTCTCTGACTTCCTAGTATCGCGAAAGCAGCATCACTTGTTTCCCACAGGTGGTATAAATTAGCCTAATTAACCTGCCTCCTGGACTCATTTGTGTTTTTATAAAGACTGCTTTTAATAGCCTTGTGGTTTTTAATATGAAGGTTACAGACAATAACGTGATTCGCTTCCACCTCCAAGTCATCCATGGAATAAATGTGAGAAGTGTTGAGAGGAAAAATAATCGACTCTTCCTCGGCGGCGCGAAGGTTTTTGGTGTCCCTTTGGAGAATTTGCCGAGGTGCTTCATTTCCGAGTTCGGCCTGGTGCCCTGGTAAGTGCGGAGAGAAACCACACGGCATTTTGTGGTTTTAAATATGTGTCTGCTCTTTTTGTGTGTGTCAGCTTTCTGGTGGACGCCTGTTCGTTGCTTCTGGAGCGTGCTGGGACCGTGGGTCTGTTCAGAAAACCAGGCTCTCTCCCTCGCATCAAGTCTCTCAGGGTGGGTAGTCATCCACTGACTAAATGAGGAACACCACAGATTGGAACATTGCACAAAAAAAACAAAGTAAAAAAAAATAAAATAAAAAGCAAAGTTCCCGAATCCTCTAAAAAATAAAATAAAAAGGGGGGGGACCTGGAAACCAAAATGGCCGACGACCTGCGTCTTAAGGATGTGTACTGAATTCAGTACTTTGTATAGGCACCGACTGCGTATCGATATACAAATATTATTGGACCTTTAAATATTATTTGATACCTTTGTTGCTTGTGACGCCAAGTCCGGTTGCAGACTAAACACTTGGCGAGTAAACAAGCACGTATTGGTGCAATTTTCCATGCCAACAAAACGGCCGAGTCATACCAAAGACTATAAAAATGGGACCCATTACCTCCCTGCTTGGCACTCAGCATTAAAGGTTGGAATTGGGGGTTAAATCACCCAAAATTATTCCTGGGTGCAGCCACCGCTGATGCTCACTGTTCCCCTCACCTCCCAGGGGGTGATCAAGGGTGATGGGTCAAATGCAGAGAATCATTTCGTGTGTGACAATCATTAGTACTTTACTTTAAGTATGCCTGATAGAAAATTTGGAAAGTGAAAGTGAAGTGGTGGCTTGGTTGGAAGAGAGACCGTGCCAACAACTTGAGGGTTCCTGGTTCGATCCCCAGCTTCCGCCGTCCGTCCGTGTCATGTTTGTTGTGTCCTTGAGCAAGACACGTCACCCTTGCTCCTGATGGGTCGCGGTGAGGGCCTTGAATGGCAGCTCCCACCATCAGTGTGTGAATGGGTGAATGTGTAAATGGTGTCAAAGCGCTTTGAGCACCTTGAAGGTAGAAAAGCGCTATACAAGTATAACCCATTTATTTAAAGTAAGATTGCACTTTTCTAAAATGCACTAGCTCGATGCTAACTTTTATTGGCTTCGCCAAATACATGTTACTGATTGGCATTATTTATTATTTTACATGGCAATTTCAACACCTCCACATTTGTTGATGAAAACTACAACTAAGATGCATGTTTCAAAGAGCTGGTGTGTAATAAGGGCAATACTTGCACTACAAACACTTTGTAGGGCGCAACTCAGTGGCCTAGTGGTTAGAGTTTCCGCCCTGAGATCGGTAGGTTGTGAGTTCAAAACCCGGCCGAGTCATACTATAAAAATGGGACCCATTAACTCCCTGCTTGGCACTCAGCATCAAGGGTTGGAATTGGGGGTTAAATCACCAAAAATTATTCCCGGGCACGGCCACTGCTGCTGCCCACTGCTCCCCTCACCTCCCAGGGGTTGAACAAGGGGATGGGTCAAATGCAGAGGACAAATTTCAACACAGCTAGTGTGTGTGTGACAATCATTGGTACTTTAACTTAACTTTAAAATAATGCTGTGTTCCATTTACCTCAGAAGTTGGATTTTGGAGCTTGTGAGCATTCAATTTACAAGGTCGGAAATAAAAATGGCCACATCCACGAAAGTTATTTTTGCGCTTGTCTGAATAAAAACATCCATCCATTTTCTAGAGCTTGTCCCTTTTGGGGTTACGGGCTGGAGCCTATCTCAGCTCCGTTTGGGCTGAAGGCGGGGTACACCCTGGACAAGTCGCCACTTCATCGCAGGGCCAACACAGATAGACAGACAACATTCACACACTAGGGCCAATTTAGTGTTGCCAATCAACCTATCCCCAGGTGCATGTCTTTGGAGGTGGGAGGAAGCCGGAGTACCTGGAGGGAACCCACGCAGTTACGGGGAGAACATGCTGACTCCACACAGAAAGATCCCGGCCCAGGATCGGACCCAGGACCTTCATATTGTGAGGCACATGTACTAACCCCTGTTCAGCCATGCTGCCCCTAACTTTTATTGGCTTTGCCAAACATGCTACCGATTGGCATTAGCGATTTTAATTTCAACACCTTCACATTTGTTGATGAAAACTACAACTAAGATGCATGTTTCAATCAAAGAGCTTGTGTGTAATAAGGGCAATACTTACAGTATAAACACTTTGTAGGGCGCAACGTAATGCTGTGTTCTATTAACCTCGGAAGTTGGAAGTCGGAGCATGTGAGCATTCCAGTTACAAGGTCGGAAATCAAGATGGTCACATCCACGAAAGATATTTTTGCGCTTGTCTGAATAAAAACAACTTATGGGAAAATATGGACTCTTTCTGCAACCTCCAAATATGATGGATGAAAATTAAACACGGACGCTATTGCCAGCCATGAACCGCGTACATACCACATGAAATAGAAAAAAAGTTAATCAGAAGTGCTAATGACGGATATTATAGAAGCGCATGTTTACATTCAGAGCAGCCATCTTTGAAACTAACTCGGGGTGGTTAGAATGCTCGGACTTTCCGAGTCAGAAATCTGACCTCGGGGGGCGTTTCAGTTGAAATTCCGACTAGGAACTTGGAAATTCTGACTTCCCAGTACAAATGGAACACACCATAAGACTAGACATTTAGCTTTGTGGCAAAGGTTACTTCCATGCAAGGCAACGTACTAGCCTATACACTAGTGCTAAGGGAGTGAACCTTGGGGAACCTAACCATTCGAAGCGAATTCTGGGTTGACTATTTGATTCCGAATCGATTCTCGATTCAACAGCTCTTGATTCAAACCAATTTCTTGCAATGTATTTGGTATAACAATGATATACTTTTTCAAAACAGGTTACAGGTTAGAAAAAACTCCTGGTTGCATGGAGATAGCCTAAAATGTATTTAAAAAAAAAAAAAAAAATTTTTTTTTATCCCAAATTGTTTTTATTTTTAAATCTTTTTAAACAACTTTTGAAAAGATAATCAATTTACAATCAGAATGATTGATTTTGTTTTTTTGTGCGCCCCTAACTACCGCCATTTTAAGTCTTGGAATTGCAACTGCATACAAAGTCCACAATATAATAATTTCAAATTAGACTCAGAAATGTAATAAGACAAGACATAACTGGACAGCGTAGTTATCATAATCAGCTCATCTTAAAATGGTACATTGAAAATTATTTTTTTAATTAAACAATTAACATTTATTAACACACCAGTACTGAAAATGGGTACCGGCATTGATTGTAATGTGAAAGTTACCCATCCCTAGTTTTACTGTATATGGTGCGTTTTCATGCAAATGTACATATGTTTGCTTTTCCTTTAAGTTTTTCAGTGTGCTAAAGCTCTTTCAAAGGTTTTAGTTGGCTGAATATTAAATAACAAATTAAACATCTCAAGGGGTTTGGATTAGATGTTATGCTAATTTATTTTATAACACAAAGCTGAATTGTAACAAAATTGTTCACAAACATATATTGATTTACATTGTATTGGTTTTAGTATATTCATAGTAGAAATGTATTATAGTAGCCCCCACATATATTTTTTTGTATGAAAACAAACTTGACATTTAATTTCTTATTCTTTAGTACCGGTAATATGACTAACAACCTTGTTACTGGCATAAGGTAACAAGGTTGTTACGAAAATTGCGAATAAATTGTACACATGTTCATTATGATGGTATACACGCAAATCATAGACTACATACAGTAAGACGCACAGGTCGTCGGCCATTTAGTTTTTTTAGGTCCCATTAAGAAAGGAAGCATTTTCTATTTTGTGCAATGTTCTAATCTGAGAGGTGTTCTGTCTTTTTAGAGTGTGTAAAAAAAAAAAATAATAATGCTTTGCACTAAACAAAGTGTGAATGAATCCTGCGATTTATGAATGTTTCAGGCCAAGCTGAATCGCGGAGAGGCATGTTTATCTACTGCTCTCCCCTACGATGTGGCCACCCTCGTCAAACAGTTCTGCAGGGAGCTTCCGGAACCGTTATTTCCTCCGGAGATCCAAGACGCCATGCTCAAGGCCCAGACGCTTGCTCCTCTGCAGGACAGGACCTCGGCCCTCCAACTGCTGTCCTGTTTGCTGCCTGCCAGAAACTCCTCCTGTCTGCATTACTTGTTTGACTTTTTGTCTAAAGTATCCCACAGGTAAGGAGTGGCAGTTTTAGGTTGACTATTTTAGATAGAGCAACCCTTTGAAGATGCCTGACAGACTGTGATACTGACATCTTGTGGTGGTTTGAAGCTATTACGAGACTTGAATGGTGAAAACTAAATCTGTTAGGTTAAATACACGATAACACAATTAGAGGATGACTAGTAGATGCATGGTGGTCGGCAGGTCGTCAATGTTGACCACTTTTCTTTTCCTGTCAGATGTGAAGAAAACCTGATGACTGCCTCCAATCTGGCCATGGTCTTTGCTCCCTGTCTTTTACCGCCTCCCAACAAGGACGAGATGTCCGAAGGACGCTTTGAACTCCGAATTCTCGTCCTGCGCGCCTTCGTCGAAAATCCGCAATCATTCGGTGCGGTGATCCCCATCCACTGTCAGGATGATGCCGCCGCTTGAGACCCGTACTTAACCCTTGTTGTGACCTACGCCTACCAGGTGTGATCCCCAAAGTTGTCATGGATAGCATGGAATTCCTGATGAACTTCCATCTCGTGAAGGAGACAAGCTCAAAGAGAGGAACCCGAAAGAGGCACAGTTTGAAAGGTAGGACATCATTGGAGCAGGTCATGTTTGTTCACAGCTGTTGCCAAAATTGGGGAAAAAACTAAATTTAATCACATATCAGCAACAGAACCAATGTTGTAGTTAAAGCAAGGGTCTGCAACCTGCGGCTCTTTCATGCCTCTGCCCTGGCTCCCTTTGGCTTTCCTTTGACACAAAATTTCAATTCAAAATGGCTTTAATTTTAATTATATTTAGTTTTGTAGAGTTCTGTGATCTTGTAATATAAAAATAAAGCGTATTTTATGTTTTGTCGATCAAAATGTATGTCACATCCCCTATTTGTCATCTTTTGTTGCCAAGCAATTGTATTGTTTTTTTAGCGGTCAACTCATTCATCTAAATTGGAATATATGAACATCCTAGCAGTCGGCATCTTAATGACTTCTGACATTGTTCATTAAGTGATGTTTTATTATGTCTGTTGGCTCTCAAAAAGTCTGCAGTGAGTAATAGTTAAGGGTGCTTAAAGTGATCAAAATATGTAATTACTAAATATAAATGTGCCCGTTACTACATTACATACATACTTACATCATGTATGTAAAACCCTAATGGTGTTTGGATGTTTTTTTTAAGTGAATTGCGTGGCTTGTAGGTTCCATTGGAAGCTTTTGATCGCATTTATTTAATATTTAGAATGGGGGGAAAAAAACAAAACATCAATGTCTTTCATAATGATTGGGAATGATAGGCAAAATTCAGAGAAAAAGTGCAGTTCCCCTTTAAATACCAATGTTTTTTGACCTAGTGCTTTTTGGTCCTTGGTGCTATTTATAAGGGCTCAACAAAAAATGATTCACAGCATTCAAATGTTCAAAAATCAATTTATTTATTTATTTTAAAAAATATATTTTTTTAAATAAAATGCTTAGACATTTTTAGGCCATTTATCTCCATGCAATCAAGCTTTTCTAACCTGTAACC
Organism: Nerophis lumbriciformis; assembly: GCF_033978685.3. Classification (NCBI taxonomy): domain Eukaryota; kingdom Metazoa; phylum Chordata; class Actinopteri; order Syngnathiformes; family Syngnathidae; genus Nerophis; species Nerophis lumbriciformis. The sequence continues at coordinate 23,210,669 of NC_084573.2, forward strand.
TGTTTTGAAAAAGTTTCATTATGATTTTTACCAAATTTGTAAACATATATATATATATATATATATATATATATATATATATATATATATCTCCCTATTTGCATTTGCAGTGACTTTAGGAGATTTTACAGTTAACTGACACATTTATGCTACACATAATTTGACTCACCTTTTTTTGTTTTGTTGCGTTCCTTGGGTCAGTGAAGACTGTGCCGTGGATTCAGGGAAGGTCAAAGGTCAGACTGCCTGTCTCTCAGCAGAAACTGGAGCCCACCCTGCAGGAAAAACCGACACTGAGGAGGAGTCTGGGTCAGGAGACTTTCCCCAATGTCCTTCTGTTTAGGACATGTCTGCCATCTGCAGGTACTTCCATGTGTTGTTGGTGTGAATGATACTATCTAAAAATAAATATCTCGACATCTTTGCATAGAACACAATTTTTCCAGTGCAGCGTCTACATCTGAGAGAATGAAGAGGTAAGTTTTTATTTGAAGCAAAACCTATTTATGGTGTATTGATCTGACTTATGAAGACGTGCTTTGGCCTTTTCCCAAGGCTGGTTCGAGGACCTGATGTCTCCTTCACACCTTCTGTGCTCGCTGGAATGGGAAAATTACAGCTAGCGGCCTGGAATAGACGCTCCTCTCTATGACACAAGTACACATGGATTTTAATTTTAAATAGAAATCACCATTTAATTTATGTAAACATTTGTATTTATGTTGTATGGGTCATGTTTCTGCATAATTCATGCTCAATAAAATGTTTTCTTCATGTTTATACAAAAATACAAGCATTTTTATGATTGGATTTTCCTTTAAGTCTCAAGGGACAAATGTTTTGTTTTTGTTCTTTGTCCTTTCAGTACATTTTTCAGATTTTTGACCATAATTGTGGTGTTACTCCATTATACAGACTTTATCCTGAGGTTTTTTTTCCAAGTTAAATTGGCTCTTGCTGGCTCTTACTCCAAAGCCAAACCGGACACAGTCCGTCATTTTCCCAAGAACATACTAACATAGATTCATATTGTTTCTTTCTTTGCTCAAATACCTCAAACTTTTTAGGTTTAACCCTTCGATGGCCTGTTAATCAAATGTCACAGGTTTAAATTGGTATAAATTTGCATAAAATTTGTTTTTTGAAGGGTGTAGAACAATCTGGATTAAAAATATATATATATTTGCTCAAATATCACAAACCTCAGTCTTAAAATGATCAATGTTTTTTAAGCAAAATAATCTGTTTTAAATTTGTATGGATTTTCATAACGAGTTATTTAAATCCAAGTTCAAAGTAAAAAAAAAAAAAAACATGAATCCGAAATGTTTGTGCTTCAGTCCTAAACATAATTATATATTTTTTTTTTAACAAATGATATTTTTAAATTAATATATTTTTGCATTAGTTATTTTACTATTAATCTTAGTCACAATTCTTAAACTGTTTGTTTAGGACTGAAGTTTCAGACATTTAAAAGTAAAAAAACAAATCTAAAATGTGTTACACTTAGACCTAAACACTATCTAACATGTTTTAACAAATAGTTTTAAATTTGTGTAAATTTGAATAACGAGTTAGTTTACTAATTCAAACGTGTTAAAAATAACAGTTTTGATTAGGACTGCAGTTTGAGACATTTGAGTAAAAATACAACAGAAAATAATCAAACGTTTATTCTCAGTCCTAAACAAAATTATCAAACATGTTTTTTAATTATTTTTTTACAAATACAAGTTAAAAGTAGCATACTTTTGCATAACATGAGTTATTTTACTATTAACCTGTCAAAATATAAATAAAAAGTTTGAGACATTTGAGTGAAACTTAAAACAATTAGAAATTCAAAATGTGTTTACGCTTTAAAAAAAAAAAAAAAAAAAAAGGTGTTTAACTTTGAATATAAATAAAATGAATATTATTGACAAAGACGAGCCTGTTTTATCTACTGCTGAAATTTGACACTCGAACGTGTCCCTGTTCCCTCTTGTCTCCCCGGCTGAACACATAAGCCAATCAGGAGAGAGTAGTGTTGGTTACTAAGCAACTGAGTCTGGACCTTTTATGCAACACCGTAGCCAAGGAAACCCACTCAGTTTTTCAAAATAAGTGTCGCGTGAATAAATTCGAACTATGATATTTTTCATACAACTCCAACAAAACGGGGACTGAAAATGTTTTTTAGTTTAGCTGTGGGCTCAAATAATTCAATTCCTGCTGGTTTACTGATAGTCGCTTTACTTTTTATTTTGAAAGCCGGAAACGCGGACATTCGTTATGCTTTTACCTTGACGGACATCGGTTTAGTCTGCAGGTCATTTTATTGACACAAGGTAGGAAAAATAACATCAGTCTTTTGTTTGTGTTACAATTGCTATAATTTTTCTGGTGGACACTCAAAAAGCTCACCTGAACTTAAAAGCAGGTTGTGAGGTTATATACATGCGTGACCATGGCTATAAATAGACCTTAATGGCAGTGTTTACGCAGCGGCAGATTGTTTTTTTGCGTTTATGTGCATCATAACAGAGTCAATCTAATATTTACGCAAACGTAATTATGTTATGACTGAAAAGTAGTTCATTTTGCTCATCGTTGGCGTGCGCGTTTGTTTTGTTCACCTGCAGATGACGGAGATGAGCTCGGCGGTGCGGTTATCGCTGCTGGGGCTCCTGGTGGTCCTGCAGCTCGGCGGTGCTGCGGCCCGCAGTGCCCCCGGGGCTGGTCAGGTGTCCGAGGCCGACATCCAGCGTCTCCTGCACGGCGTCATGGAGCAGCTGGGCATCGCTCGGCCCAGGGTGGAGTATCCTGCCCACCAGGCCACCAACATCGTCGGGCCGCAAAGCATACAGGGTAATAATATGATTGCATATAAGCCAATCAACCCGCATACGTTACACCGTTAATTTTATATTCTTATTATTACATACATATGACGCAAACTATTCTAAATGGCATTATATTTTCCTCCACTAGGCGGTGCTCACGAGGGGCTGCAGCACCTTGGTCCTTACGGGAACATTCCCAACATTGTTGCTGAGCTGGCAGGGGACAATGTTCCCAAAGACTTCAGTGATGATCACAGCTACCCGGACCCCCCAAACCCTTGTCCCCTCGGAAAGACGGGTAGGAACTCAGACTCTTAGGGAGATGAATTATAATTCATCTCCCTAAGAGTTTAGTTTTGTCCCTATAGGGACAAAACTAAACTTTGACATTTTTAAAATCTCGTTCTGAAAAATACATAGGTAAGTGTATACAAGATAACAATACGTTGTTACATTTTTTCAATATATATTTTATATATTTTGATATTTGAGCTTTTTTTTTTTTCCGAGTCATATACTTTTTACAGTACATATTTTTGGTCAGGTTCAGATCTTTCTTTTTCAGATTTTTTTTTCTTTTTCCTATTCATCCATTTTTTTTTTTTCAGATTATTTTTTCTTTCTTTTTCCATGTTCCACTTTTTATTATATATATTTATATATTTCTTTCTTTTTATTTTTCAGATATATATATATATATATATATATATATATATATATGTTTTTCTTGTCCTCTTCCCTTTTTATTTTTCAGGTAAGCTTTTCTCTTTTTTTCTCTTTTTTACCACGTTTTTTTTTTTTTAGATTATTTTTGTCTTTTTTTCTTTATTTTCTTATTCCCCCTTTTTATTTTTCAGACATTTTTCCTTTTTTAAACGTTTTTCTTTTTTTTTAACCATTTTTATTTTTAGGAAAACAAATCTCTCTATTTTTTTCTTTTTTTTTTCCATTTTTCTTTTTCAGATTCTTTTTTACTTTTTTCCCCCTTTTTATTGTTCAGGTAATATTTTTATTTTTTCTATTTTTGCCCTTTTTATTCTTCAGATGTATATATATTTTTTTCCTTTTTATTACTCTTAATCTATTTGTTTTTTTTCTTTCTTAATTTTGTCCCCTTTTTATGTATTTATTTTTAGACATTTTTCTCTTTTTTCTTTCTTTTTATGTTCCCCTTATTTTTTTCAGTTTGTTTTTTTTGCTGTTTTTTTTATTTTATTTTATTTACCTTTTATATTTTTAATATAATTTTTTTTTTTTTTTTTTTTTCCCTTTTTCCCCTTTTTTCCTTTTTCAAATATTCTTATTTTACTCCCACCCCCCTTTTTCAGATTATTTTTTTCCACCTGGTTTTTTCTGCAATCTGAAAAAAAGAAAAAAGTGTGTACTTATTTTTACAATAAATACACTGATACTTTTTCCAAATTCAACATCAAAACTTGATTTTTCAGTTTCAAAATGTATTTTCTGAAGTATAACATTTTTTGGCCCTAAATTAGCTCCATATGTTTTATTTCTGTCAAGAATGGTGTGTTTTGGGGAAATAATGAGTGTGCTGTTTATGCTACTTCCTGTTCAGTAGCTGACGGGTGTATGGAAAACGCTCCAGACACAGCCGAGTTCAGCCGGGAGTTCCAGAAGCACGGACACTTGTATGACCCGGGAAACCAGTACCCAGCTCTGATGAAGTGGGTCAGTACAAACATTAATATCACCAGAATTTGTGTAGCCATAAAACAATCTTTTTCTGTTTGTGGCCCCAATGTCTGTCTTTAGTATTACTCATTGATTCTTATGTAAACTGCTGAAGGTTCCTCACAAACGCACACTCAGCATGTTTACATGCACTAAAACAATATTTATTGGATTATTTTGATTAACACTAGCTTTTTAAAACATGTAAAAGCATCATTGAGCCTTTTTAGAGGACCTAAAAGCTCCCTGAAATATTTGTATTCTTGCTGTAATACAAAGTTGCAATTGTGAGTTTTAATAATCATACAACCTATTATTCAGCTAAATATCATTGAATGTTTTTTTGGGGGTTTTTTTGCATTTATTTAAAAAAAAAAAGTCCCTTTAGCCTAAAGTACAGTAGATATTAGATGTGTCATGTAAAATTATTATCAGTGGATAAGAATTATATCACAAATTATATTATTATTTGGGATTCCCCAACTTTTTCACTTCAGATACAATACCAATATTGGAGCTATGAGTATTGGCCGATAATGATGAAAATCCGATACGATATCAGCACAAATTATAGTACATACTGTACTTTTATTATTTTGTAGTGTGGGATTTTAGCAAAAACAAAATTGGCAACTAGCTAGCGCAGTAAACGCTAGCTGAAAACTGGTGCACCAATTGCTAGCTGACTATTAGCGCACTTGTTGCTCGTTGACAATTGGCGCGTTAATCGCTGGTTGACAACTGGCACGGTAAACGCCAGCTGACAACTGGCGCCCTAATCGCTAGATGACAACTGTGCACTCATCGCTAGATGACAACTGTGCACTCATCGCTAGATGACAACCAGCGCGTTACTTGCTAGCTTTCAACACTAGCAGAAAATTAGTGCGGCAATAGTTAGCTAGCGATTGGCGCACTCATCGCGAGCTGACAACTACCGTGCTAACCGCTAGCTGACAATTGGCGCACTCATTGCTAGCTGACAACTTGCGCACTAGTCGCTAGCTGACAATTGGCATGCCAATCGCCAGCTGACCACCAGCGCCCTAATTGCTATCTGACAACGGTGCACTCATTGCTAGATGACAAACGCTGCGTTACTCGCTAGCTGTCAACACTAGCAGAAAACTGGTGCGGCAATCGCTAGGTAACTATTGGCGCACTCATCGCTAGCTGACAACTGTCGCGCTAATTGCCAGCAAAAAAACGGTGCGCTAAAATTACTCAAACAGAACAATGCTAGGTATGAAAAACACTAACCTATTTAATTTTAACAGTTTGGAATGGACGCATGCTGTTTTTAAGTTGAAGTGGAGTGGCAATTTTTTTTTTGGCAACACATAGTGGTCGCAACAATTGATAAATCAAGCCCATTATGCAGTAAGTCCAATGATACGGACACGTTTGTTACTGGATACTTTCTAATAAGCTTCATCCTTGAAGACTTTGTATGTGTAATTAATATACAACTACAAATATTTGATACTAGTTTGTATTGACAAATGTGCTCTTTCAGACTGCGATTTTGTTCAATTAAGGACACTTATTACTAAGTATGTCTAGCTCAGTGTTTTTCAAGCACTGTGCCGCGGCACACTAGTGTGCCGTGAGATACAGTCTGGTGTGCCGTGGGAGATGATCTAATTTCACCTATTTGGGTTAAAAAAACAACAATCAACAATGTCCACACAAAGAAGGATAAAAACAACTGAAATATTCTTGATTGCTAAAACAAAGCAGGTGTGGGGAATAGCGGTCAAGGAAGACATGAAACTGCTACAAAAAAGAGAAAAAGCCACCAAAATAGGAGCGCAAGACAAGAACTAAAACACTACACACAGGAAAACAGCAAAAAACTCTAAATAAGTCAGGGCGTGATGTGACGGGGTGACAGTACACCTACTTTGAGACAAGAGCTATAATGATGCATGCTTGGTTATGAGTTAAAGTCATATCCAACAATTGCGACAACGACTTTTTATTGTCAATTTCGGCTGCTGAGTTTCAGTTTTTAATGATTTCTGCTGGTGGTGTGCCTCCGCATTTTTTCAATGAAAAAAATGTGCCTTGGCTCAAAAAAGTTGAAAAACACTGGTCTAGCTTGTGTGCTATTGTGTGCTCAGTTGTTGTGTAGCTGCTATCTTTTAGTAGCCTATACCCTACCATGTTTACCTGTTTGAGTAAAATATAACAACTGATATTCCATACTAATATCACAAAAAAGCTGCAAATAACCGCCGGGGCCACACTTTGGACCTAGACTTAAAAATAATTGCTTTAGGGGGCACCAAAGAGCAAAACCAAAGATGTGTTTTTCGTTCGTTTGAAGAGTTGAGTGAAGGCGTTAACGCTGGTTGTATATTGTCTTTGTTTTTTTTATCTTTCCAGAATAAGGAACTTCTGTACCAAAAACTGAAGGGTGGCGCAAAGCGGAGAAAAAGGGTGAAAGACCTTTTGGACACATCGTTTTGAGTTATCAATGAATCCCACAGTAGTCCCTGACTTGTATTTTCTCCTTGCCCTGTTTCCAGAGCGTCAGCAACCCCTACCTGATGGGCCAGAGGCTGGACAACGTGGTGGCCAAGAAATCTGTCCCCGACTTCTCGGAGGAAGAGGAGGCATCGACCATGCCTGCAAGCACCAAACCCACAAATTAATTTCAAAATATAGTTTTGGTTACAATTGAAGCAGTCAAAAAAAATCTATGAAAATAAGGCAACAAGTTTATTTTGATCATATGTCAACTGGCTGGGATAGCATTTATATAAAAAAATGTTTATTCATAATAATGGAGATGAACATCGTGGAGTTTAATTGGAAAGTAAAATCAGATGAGCAGATATCTTGAATATAAACAGGGGTGTCCTTATCCGATGTTGATATCGATCCGATATCAGCAATAATTGGAATGATATCGGCTTGTGTGTAAAATGCCCGATACAAGCAGTCCTGCAGCGCACAGCTGGACAGCCAGTTAACGTCCAAACGTCCTCCAATAAACACAAGTCATTTACAAAAAGTAAACATGGTAGCCTCTAGGCTACTAGGAGCTAGCAGCTACACAATAGCATGCAAGCCAGATATACGAAATAAGTGTTCTGAATTGAACAATATTGCAGTCTAAAACAGAGCATTTGTCAATATAAACAAGTACAAAGTAATTATAGTTGCGTGTCACTTACTCATATACAGTCTCCAAGGCAGATATTGGAAAGTATCCAGTAACAAGCGTGTCCGCATCATTCAACTTTCAGCGTCATGAATCAAACCTTCTCAACTATTTTCTGTTACGCCGCCCTTCGGATGAAGAAAACATTCCGCGCCCGTATCATTTGTCTATGAAATTGCTGTAAGTACATCTCTGCATAACATTGTATCCTTAATAACATTAAAAATAATATATAGGTCAACGTGCAACAAATAACTTTTTTGACATTGTTAAAAAAACGTAATACTTATTTAAACTATAAAAAAGGTTTGACCAGTTTGAGTCATTTGGTACTGGAAAATAAAAAAGTAAATAAGTACAAAAATAATTCACATTAATCCAGGTGCACAGTGTACAAAACACTTTAACACAACAAAACATGAATAAAACAATTTGTAAAGATTAAAAAATAATAATAATACAAAATTCAAATAATCAATAGTCAGGATTAATGGCTACAATAAGCATGTTTTGCAGCGCACAGCTTTTTGAAGAAAGCACGATACTGATAAAGTAAAGAAATTTTGTGGCCACTAGGTGTCGCTAAAAACAATATTCTAATTTAAAGACAGCATAAATCCATTCCTGCATGGTTAATAGTAAATATGCTAGTGTTTTTCATACCTACCATTGTTCTCTGTGTGTATAATTTCACTTAATCAAACCTTTGTACAACTTTCCACACTACAAAGTAATACATATGATTCCTGCTGATATCGCATCGGATCAGTATTGGCCGTTACTGAGAGCTCCAACAGCGGTATCGGAAGTGAAAAAGTTGTATTGGGACACCCTTAATATGTACAGTATAGATTACTTCAACAGTGGCTGTAAAGAGATTAAAATACTAATTTTAATTATGTGTACGTCTTTTAAAAAAGTTATAACAAAGTATATTACACTTTTGCAAAATTAAATCCAACTCTTTTTGTTGTGTGCAACACTTTTGGCTATAAAACACTTGGCTCTCCAAGTACCACCATAATGACCAGCATGAAAATACAGTAGTGTAGTAGGCCTAAGTATTCATTAAAAACAAGGCAGAAGTATGTATAATATTTTTGGCCGCTGCAACATTAGACTGTTTGAACAGTAACACTGCGTTTGAATATTTAAGGAAGTGATTCTTTGGCGTACCACTAGATGGTGCCAAAGCCATAGCTTTTGATTGATTGATTGAAACTTTTATTAGTAGATTGCACAGTACAGTACATATTCCATACAGTTGACCACTACCGTATTTTTCGGAGTATAAGTCGCACCTGCCGAAAATGCATAATAAAGAAGGAAAAAAACATATATAAGTCACACTGGAGTATAAGTCGCACTTTTTGGGGAAATGTATTTGATAAAACCCAACACCAAGAATAGACATTTGAAAGGCAATTTAAAATAAAGAATAGTGAACAACAGGCTGAATAAGTGTACGTTATATGAGGCATAAATAACCAACTGAGAATGTGCCTGGTATGTTAACGTAACATATTATGGTAAGAGTCATTCAAATAACTATAACATATAGAACATGCTATACGTTTACCAAACAATCTGTCACTCCTAATCGCTAAATCCCATGAAATCTTATACGTCTAGTCTCTTACGTGAATGAGCTAAATAATATTACTTGATATTTTACGGTAATGTGTTAATAATTTCACACATAAGTCGCTCCTGAGTATAAGTTGCACCCCCGGCCAAACTATGAAAAAAACTGCGACTTATAGTCTGAAAAATACGGTAAATGGTAACACCCAAATAAGTTTTTCAACCTGTTTAAGTCGGGATCCACGTTAATCAATTCATGGTAAAAAAAAAACTATAGAATGATGTAAAATTATTAAAAAAAAAAAAAAAAAAAAAAAATACTTCAGTTTGTTGAAATATAATAGTTTTGTTTGTTCCTGTCTTATAAAATAAATATCTGCATCGGACACGAGTGGCACGTTTTTGTTTTTGTTTTCTTAAAAGGGGGCGTGGTTTCAGGGCAGGCGCAGGAAGAAAGCGCATAAAAGCCAGAGAGGACATGCGCACTCAACACATGCTCGGGATATTCTGGAAGATAAACAGGTAATTCAGTATTTCAACGTGCGTAAAACCTGTGCGTAAAGTGTGCGTAAAACCTGTGCGTAAATGCCTCCGTGTGCTTTCCAGCGTCCACGATGAGAGTCAAGTCCCTGTTGACGTTCTCCGCGGTTCTGGTTCTGGTCCCCAGCAAGTCCGCTGCCTTCCAGGGACAGTTCCCGCACGCAGATAATTCCAACCAGAACGACGCGCCGGCGCGTAATTGCCAGCCGTCACCTCCCATCAGCGGCTTCATTTCCCGCGGGATGGCGCCGGCGGCTGTCGGCACGACGGACGAGGTTCTGGAGTCCAGCCAGGAGGCGCTGCACGTGACGGAGCGTCGGTACCTGCGCCTGGACTGGTGCAAGACGCAGCCCCTCAAGCAGACCATCCGCGAGGAAGGCTGCCTGAGCCGCGCCGTCATCAACCGCTTCTGCTACGGCCAGTGCAACTCCTTCTACATCCCCCGGCACGTTTACCGGCACGGGGACGCCTTCGAGTCCTGCTCGGCCTGCAAGCCCAAAAGCTTCAGCACGGTGACGTACACCCTCTTCTGCCCCGGACAGACCCCGGGGACCAGGAAGAAACGGGTGCAGCGCGTCAAGCAGTGCCGGTGCGCCACCATAGGCACGGATTCATAACTTCACTCCAAAAACCTTGGATTTTTATTTAATTTTTTTTTTTTACTCTACAAGTCCAACCAGCAATGGACTAAAAACATCCTAATGTGGATCAAATTGGACATATTCCAATATTAATTTATTGTTATTTTAAATTAATACTCATATAAAGCATATGGAGTATTTTTTTTTTTACATTTAATGGGGTTTTGTAATAATTGCTCAAATATTTTTCGATTTGAACTAAAATAATGACAATTATTTTGAAAATCCAATCCAATCCAATCCACTTTATTTATATAGCACATTTAAACAACAAGAATGTTTCCAAAGTGCTGCACAGCCATGTTGAAAACAATATTAAAAACAATATTATGCTCCACCAATGACTGAATAAAAACAAAAAATAAATAAATATAAAAACAATATAAAAATAAATATGATTAAAAACGATTTTAAAGGGTAAAACCAATTAAAACAGTAAATAGAAATCAAAATTTATATTAAAAAAAACAACCAAAAAAACACAGAGGACAACAGAGGACAGACGACCACACAACTCACATAGTTAAATCGTAAAATAAAATATGGTCAATTCATTTTTATATTAAATCAATACTAGTTACATTGAATTAAAAATGTTGACAATGGGGTTTTGCAAGAATTTGTCAAAAGTTTTTTGTATTGAACAAAAATGATTAGTTAAAATGTATCAAAAAATATTTGTATCAAAATGGACATATTTAGTTATGTATTTTTTTTTATCATTAACATATAATACAATAATTGGGTGCATACTAAAATATTTGGTAAAAATGAACCTTCATGTATTCCTAAAATGTATATAAAAAAAAAATAATAATACTAGCTAAATAAGTCATATTTAATTCAAAATATGTTTACACTTAATGTTTCATTCTTTATAGAAATCGTTTTAAAAATTTAGAAAATTTGTATTAAACTAAAGATAATTGTAAAAAATTAAATGAAAAACTAATTAAAATAATTTGGATCAAACTGAACATATTCCGATATGAATTTATTGTTATTTTAAATTAATACTAATTATATAAAGCATATTGAAGTTTTTCTGTTTGTTTTAACATTAAATGGAGTTGTGTAATATTTGCCCAAGTATTTTTTTATTTAAATCAAAATAATTACAATTATTTTGAAATTTTAAATTCAAAATTTGGTCAAGTTGTATATATTTATTTTTCTCAATAGGATTGGGTACATCATTAAGATACTTAGCAAAAATGTACTTTAATGCATGCAGATTAACCCACGTTTTAATTCATTTTTTAATTCATTTTTGTATTAAATTAATACTAGCTATATTGAATAAAAAATGTTGACAATGGGGTTTTGTAGAAATTGGTCAATTGTTTTTTGTACTAAACAAAAATGATTAGTTAGAATTCAACACAAAATATAAATATTTATATCAAATTGGACATATTCAGTTATTATTCAAAATATGTTTACAGTAAATGTTTTATTCTTTTTAGAAATCGTTTTAAAAATGTAGAAATGTTGTATTAAACTAAAAACAATTTGAAAAATGTAATAAAAAAACTGAATTAAAATAATTTGGGTCAAATTGAACATATTCACAATTAGGTAATATTTTTATCATTAGAATAGTACAATAATTGGGTGCATACTAAAATATTTGGTAAAAATTTTTCTATTAATACTTTTTTTTTTTTAAACACTATTGCATCACAAAATGTTAAAAAAGACAAAATGTTTTTATTTTTTTAAATCAATAATACTAGCTAAATAAATCATATTTAATTCAAAATATGTGTATACTTAATGTTTTATTCTTTTTAGAAATCGTTTTGAAAATGTAGAAATGTTGTATTAAACTAAAATGTATTACAAAAAAATTTAAACAAAAAAACAAATTAAAATAATTTGGATCATTTTGAACATATTCACAGTTAGGTATGATTTTTCTCATTAAGATGATGCAAAATACTGTTTAAAAATAAACATCCATACTTGCAAAATAACTTTTTTTTTACATAATTGCATCCAAAATATTAAAATCATAGAAAATTAGTTTAGATATTTTTTTCATATTAAATGAATACTAGTTGCATGAATCGAAAACAATTACACTTAATGGGGTTTGTAGAAATTGGTGAAATATTTTTTGCTAATAGCTAGCTGACAAATAGTATGCTAATTATTATCTGGCAACTGCAGTGCTAATCGCTAGTTGACAACTAGAGCGCTAATTTCTAGCTGGCAACTAGCGCGTTAAGTGCTAGCTAGCAAGTAGACCGCTAATTTCTAGATGCAACTTGTGTAGGCTGCCCATATTGTGAAATCCCAAAAAGAGGACACATATATGCGTGCCAAGGCCGGGACTAGGTGAACATTTGCCAATGATACTCGAACTTGCTTTATAAATAATATATTTATTTAAATAAAGCATTTTTTTCTCCTCTGTGAGACAGCAGTTTTGGCGCTAGGAATTTTCAAAATGAGGTCCCAGGGACCCCATCAAGTCATAAAAATGGGGTCCCACAGTAAATTTTTGGGGTCCCACTTTTTTGTAAGCGTTTTGAAAACAAATGATAAACATATGCATTATCCTGTTATATCTCACATTCTATATTGTGTTTTGGAAAAAGGTTGTCATAAACGTTACTTAATTCATTAAAAGAAATAATCAAAAAAGAAGACACATTTGTATGCATATGTATATGTATTCAGTTATAAACATTCACTTTCTTCTTTCCTTCATGGATCTAAACTTTACCGCTGCTGGTAGTTTTTTCTATGTTTTTATTTAATAAGTTGTAGGTGTATTTATATCAGTATAAAAGTGTAAAATGTGTTTTGCTTGGGTCATGAAATGATGATAATGGTGTGCCAGGGCATACATACATTTTATATTTAACGCTTAAATCTCTGGAGTCTACATCAACTTCAGATCTATTCCTCATTTCAAAATGTTTTAGGGTTTTTTATGTTCTTTTTTTTGTTTGTTTGTTTTTTTGTTTTGTTTATTTTCTGCCCATTTTAGGTCAAACAAAACTATATTTTTTTATGGCAACAAAATATGCAAAATCTTTCACCAAAAATATTTTCTCAGTGGAATATTTGATGTGAAGTAATCGGAACCTTTGATAGGTCAATAATTCATAATAACATTCATTTTGATTCAATATTATGTTTTGAGCAATGACAGTTTGAAAAAAAAAAAAAAAACAGCTTTGTTTTATTAGTCAACCTTGCAACTTTTTCTAAAATACATTTCATCTTTAAGTTTTTTTATTTCACTTTTTTTATGTTTTTGGTTATTTTAATAGTATTTTTAGAATGTGCCGTGGGACTTTAAAACATTAGCTGTGGGCCGCAAATGGTAAAAAAAAAAAAAAAATCTGCGTCCTTTCTGATTTCAATGTGTTAAAAAGACACAAGTGTGTTAACGCCAACACTGCTTGACAGTATAACAAAACAAGTCACACTTATATTCTGTAACATTCACAGTTTTGGAAAAAAGTGCAGAGGTAGAAATATTCAAAATAACCTCTAAATTTTAATTTCTCCTCGGGGAGTAATAAAGTATTTCTGATTCTGATTCTGATTGTGTGTGTATATGTATATATATATATATATATATATATATATATATATGAGGTGGGGAGGGGTAGGGGGTAGCGGGGGATGATATTGTAACGTCCCGGAAGAGTTAGTGCTGCAAGGGGTTCTGGGTATTTGTTCTGTTGTGTTTATGTTGTGTTACGGTGCGGATGTTCTCCTGAAATGTGTTTGTCATTCTTGCTTGGTGTGGGTTCACAGTGTGGCGCATATTTGTAACAGTGTTAAAGTTGTTTATATGGCCAACCTCAGTGTGACCTGTATGGCTGTTGACCAAGTATGCCTTGCATTCTCTTGCGTGTGTGGAGAGCCATAAATATTGTGTGGCTGGGCCGGCACGCAAAGGCAGCGCTATTAAGGCACGCCCTCAATATTGTTGTCTGTGTGGAAATCGGGAGAAATTCAGGAGAATGGTTGCTCCGGGGGATTTTCGGGAGGGGCATTGAAATTCGGGAGTCTCCCGGGAAAATCGGGAGGGTTGGCAAGTATGTCAATCAATCCTCTCCCTCGCTTTCTCTGTCTCTGCCCCTCCCTCTCGAATGCTGCTGCGTGCGCACAATTTGTTTTGTTTTCAACCCTTTCTTAACCCTGAACATACATTGAAAATACACGCAACCCTGACTCAAAATGCCGGACATTTGAGGCATTTAAGAAACCCCCACAAAAGAGGATATGTCTGGGGAGAAGAGGACGTATGGTCAGTCTAAACTAGTGGGCAAATATCTAGCTGGCAATTAGAGCGCTAAACACTAGCTAGCAACTGCCACGCTAATCATTAGCTGACAGCTAGAGCGCTAATTTTAGCTGGCAACTAGTGCGCAAATCGCTAGCTGGAATTTTGAGCGCAAATTGTGAGCTGGTATTTAGTGCTAGCTGGCAACTAGCACAGTAATCCCGAGCTGGCAACTACAGCGCTAATTGCTACCTGGCAACTAGTGCAATAAATGTCTAGCTAGTGACTAGAGCGCTAATCGCTTGCTGGCAATTAGACTGCTAGTTCGGCTAGGTTAGTTTTTGCCTCATCCCTCGCTGAAAGCGTGAGTGAAGAATGCACCACCGACCTCTATAGAATCTCCTCTCTGGTCAACAAAATCACCATGAGGATTCTAGCGGGAACTCTCGTTCAACCCTTTTTCGATTACGCATGCACCTCCTGGTACCCTAGCACCTCCAAAACCCTCAAATCTAGACTCCAAACATCCCAGAACAAGCTAGTCAGTTACTTCTAGACCTCCACCCCAGATCACACCTCACTCCTACCCACTTCTCCAAAGTGGGCTGGCTCAGGGTGGAGGACAGAGTAAAACAACTTGCACTGAGCCTAGTCCATAAAATCCGCTACACCTCCCTGATACCGAAGTACATGTCAAACTACCTCCTTAGTTGACTGCCATAACCACAACACCAGGGGGAGCTCCACTAACCACGTTAAACCCAGATTCCGATCTAACAAAGGCCTTAACTCATTCTCCTTCTATGCCACATCAATGTGGAATGCACTCCCAACAGGTGTAAAAGAAAGGGCATCTATATCCTCCTTCAAAACCGCAATAAAAGTACACTTCCAGGCAACTTCAACCCTAAACTAACACCCTCCCCGGATTGCAAATAATCAAATGTTAATAATCTAAGGTAGATACTTTTTCTCATGCTTTCTGATTTCTCTCTCTATGTCCACTACTTGCTGTACATATCCTACCAAGTCAGACCGACACTGTTTCAATATCCATTTCTCTGATGATGCAATTGTTGATGACTGAAGTGTTCTTACCAACCAAACCTAACCCCCCCGCCCCCCTACATATCCCACACCCCGGATTGTAAATAATGTAAATAATTCAATGTATATACTCTGATGATTATCTTGTGTGATGACTGTATTATGATGTTAGTATATATTTGATAGTATATATCTGTATCATGAATCAATTTAAGTGGACCCCGACTTAAACAAGTTGAAAAACTTATTCGGGTGTTACCATTTAGTGGTCAATTGTACGGAATTGAGGAGGGGAGAGGGGGGAGGGTTGCCCACATATGCGGTCCTCTCCAAGGTTTCTCATAGTCATTCACATCGACGTCCCGCTGGGGTGAGTTTTTCCTTGCCCTTATGTGGGCTTTGTACCGAGGATGTCGTTGTGGCTTGTGCAGCCCTTTGAGACACTTGTGATTTAGGGCTATATAAATAAACATTGATTGATTGATGATTGATTGATTGAATATGTACTTCACTGTGCAATCTACTAATAAAAGTTTCAATCAATCAATCAATCACCTGATGAATCTGAAAGAGAAGATGATGCAGGTATTATCCTGCTCACAGATGCCACCCGGTGGTTGTTTGAGCACACTGCAGCTAGTCCCGGAGAGGATAAAACACAAGTGACAACGCTCCCGCAAATGGCAGCTCGGGAACTAATCGCTAGCTGTCTAAAATGCTGACACGAACACAATGTGGAGTTAAAAACTCAGAAGTGTCAGTCAAGTGTCAATCCAAGCCCGACATGGTCATACTTGCCAACCTTGAGACCTCCGATTTCGGGAGGTGGGGGCGTGGTTGGGGGCGTGGTTAAGAGGGGAAGAGTATATTGACAGCTAGAATTTACCAAGTATTTCATACATATATATATATATATATATATATATATATATATATATATATATATATATATATATATATATATATATATACAGCATGGAGTGATAGTTTAATATCGTATAAACGCATGCTTACCTTAGCTAAAGCTAAATATTACTCAAATCTCATCCGCCTCAACAAAAACGATCCTAAATTTTTGTTTAGTACAGTAGCATCGCTAACCCAACAAGGGACTCCTCCCAATAGCTCCACCCACTCGGCAGATGACTATGAATTTCTTTAATAAGAAAATTGAACTCATTAGAAAGGAGATTAAAAACAACGCATCCCAGCTACAACTGGGTTCTATGAACACAGATACAACTGTATCTACGACGGATACTGCAATACAAAATAGTCTCTCTCTTTTTGATGAAATAACATTAGAGGAACTATTACAGCGTGTAAGTGGGATAAAACAAACAACATGTTTACTTGACCCACTTCCTGGGAAACTTATCAAGGAGCTTTTTGTATTATTAGGTCCATCAGTGCTAAATATTATAAACTTATCACTTTCCTCTGGCACTGTTCCCCTAGCATTCAAGAAAGCGGTTATTCATCCTCTGCTCAAAAGACCTAACCTTGATCCTGACCTCATGGTAAACTACCGACCGGTGTCCCACCTTCCCTTTATTTCGAAAATCCTCGAAAAAATTGTCGCACAGCAGCTAAATGAACACTTAGTGTCTAACAATCTCTGTGAACCTTTTCAATCCGGTTTCAGGGCAAATCACTCTACGGAGACAGCCCTCGCAAAAATGACTAATGATCTACTGCTAACGATGGATTCTGATGCGTCATCTATGTTGCTGCTTCTTGATCTTAGCGCTGCTTTCGATACCGTTGATCATAATATTTTATTAGAGCGTATCAAAACACGTATTGGTATGTCAGACTTAGCTTTGTCGTGGTTTAACTCTTATCTTACTGACAGGATGCAATGCGTCTCCCATAATAATGTGACCTCGGACTATGTTAAGGTAACGTGCGGAGTTCCTCAGGGTTCGGTTCTTGGCCCTGCACTCTTTAGTAATTACATGCTGCCGCTAGGCGACATCATACGCAAATACGGTGTTAGCTTTCATTGTTATGCTGACGACACCCAACTCTACATGCCCCTAAAGCTGACCAACACGCCGGATTGTAGTCAGCTGGAGGCGTGTCTTAATGAAATTAAACAATGGATGTCCGCTAACTTCTTGCAACTCAACGCCAAGAAAACGGAAATGCTGATTATCGGTCCTGCTAAACACCGACATTTATTTAATAATACCACCTTAACATTTGACAACCAAACAATTACACAAGGCGAATCAGTAAAGAATCTGGGTATTATCTTTGACCCAACTCTCTCGTTTGAATCACACATTAAGAGTGTTACTAAAACGGCCTTCTTTCATCTCCGTAATATCGCTAAAATTCGTTCTATTTTATCCACTAGCGACGCAGAGATCATTATTCATGCGTTCGTTACGTCTCGTCTCGACTACTGTAGCGTATTATTTTCGGGTCTCCCTATGTCTAGCATTAAAAGACTACAATTGGTACAAAATGCGGCTGCTAGACTTTTGACAAGAACAAGAAAGTTTGATCATATTACGCCTATACTGGCTCACCTGCACTGGCTTCCTGTGCACTTAAGATGTGACTTTAAGGTTTTACTACTTACGTATAAAATACTACACGGTCTAGCTCCGTCCTATCTTGTCGATTGCATTGTACCATATGTCCCGGCAAGAAAACTGCGTTCAAAGAACTCCGGCTTATTAGTGATTCCCAGAGCCCAAAAAAAGTCTGCGGGCTATGGAGCGTTTTCTATTCGGGCTCCAGTACTATGGAATGCCCTCCCGGTAACAATTAGAGATGCTACCTCAGTAGAAGCATTTAAGGCCCATCTTAAAACTCATTTGTATACTCTAGCCTTTAAATAGCCCCCCTGTTAGACCAGTTGATCTGCCGTTTCTTTTCTTTTCTCCTCTGCTCCCCTTTTCCTTGAGGGGGGGGGGCACAGGCCCGGTGGCCATGGATGAAGTGCTGGCTGTCCAGAGTCGGGACCCGGGGTGGACCGCTCGCCTGTGCATCGGCTGGGAACATCTCTGCGCTGCTGACCAGTCTCCGCTCGGGATGGTGTCCTGCTGGCCCCACTATGGACTGGACTCTTACTATTATGTTGGATCCACTATGGACTGGACTCTCACAATATTATGTCAGACCCACTCGACATCCATTGCTTTCGGTCTCCCCTAGAGGGGGGGGGGTTACCCACATATGCGGTCCTCTCCAAGGTTTCTCATAGTCATTCACATCGACGTCCCACTGGGGTGAGTTTTTCCTTGCCCGTATGTGGGCTTTGTACCGAGGATGTCGTTGTGGCTTGTGCAGCCCTTTGAGACACTTGTGATTTAGGGCTATATAAATAAAGATTGATTGATTGATTGATTGATATATATACCGGTATATATATATATATATATATATATATATATATATATATATATATATATATATATATATATATATATATATACATACAGGCCCGGCCCTAACCAATCTGGCGCCCTAGGCAAGATTTTAGGTGGCGCCCCCCCACATCGGCAGTGAAGTGTATATACTCACAAGAAACCGAATAGCTTTGTCTTTGACCTTTTTTTTTTTACTTACAACTATACCTAATATATAAAGGTGTGGACAAGTGACTATTACCTGCAGGGCAAACATTAGCTAACCAGAAGGCAATAATGTAAACAAAAAACACCTGCTTAAAAGATCTAATACAAATGTCCCTGAGGAATGTAAGGTGAGTACTGTAATTACCTAACGTTACATTATTATTTTCCATAACAATTTAGCCCCCTCCACAATATTAACCCGACGTTAAAACAGAACTAGCTATTTATTGATTAGCAATTGCCGAATCATGTAACATTAGCTTAATGCTAAAAAGCCAGGTTACTATCACATTCTGTAACAGACAAATAATTTCATGTAGGCTAACGTTACCTACCTGCTAACTCTGTCTTTTCTCGTTTCTACTCCTCTTCTTTTCTCTTTTTTCTTCCCTGGGCACCTGACAGTTTTGGCCGTTTTGACATCTTGTGTTGATTTTTTTGATGTGGTGACGTCCAAAAAGAGTCATGATACGGGAAGGGAGGGGGCGCACCGTGCGGGGGAGGGGGGCGTAATGTTGTAACAAATAATATTTCTATTAAATAGGCTTTACTTTGCATTTTAATTAACGTGGGATTATTTTTTGTATTTAGAAATAATAATACCAACTTTTTTTTTCTTTTTTCTTTTTTCCTCCAACATTTGTGGCACTGGCGTGGCGCCCCCTGATGGACGGCGCCCTTAGCATTTGCCTATACGGCCTATGCCACGGGCCGGCCCTGTATACATACATCCTGAAAATATGCAAACAAAACTGTGTTTAGATAATTGATACTTCAAACTTGCATAAATATAACATGAATATAACATAACTTAATTGGCTTCTGAGAGCTTCATAATGTAATAAGTAAATTGCTAAAGTTGTTGATAAACAAGCAATTATTTTAATAATTAAATATGGTCATTTTAATTGAATTATTATGATAATTTAAAATTAATTATTTCAAATATGTTTATTTTAATGTACCTGTATAATTCTATGGCTGGATGTAATAAGGAGTCAGAAAAAATACAAATAAAAATACAATTAATTTTGATGTTTTTAGCAAAATATAGTAAACATTTATTTGTTTGTTTTTTTAATTAATAAATATATTTATTTTTAGGTAAGATAAACATAATAATACAATGTATCTCTAGTCTGGATGATTTAGTTCTTGTCACCCTGTTGTCCTCCCGTCGTGAAAAAAGGCTGTCCTCATTCAGGTCCGCATGGAGCTGGAGGGGGCGTGGCCTCCAGCTCCGGCTGAAAATCGAGAGATTTTCGGGAGAATATTTGTCCCGGGAGGTTTTCGGGTGAGGTGCTGAATTTCGTGAGTCTCCCGAAAATTCGGGAGGGTTGGCAAGTATGCATCATGGTGGAAAACGACACGGTCAAAACCATTGAGAACTACAATCCCCAGAATGCCAAGGGAAAATGGCCGCCAAATTGCTGATTGAAGGCACATGTAAAGGAATGGCGGTTCAGTCGACTCATTCAGCAAAAACAAGCTGCATACAAGGAAGAAGAGCAAGCGGCAACAACCGCAAGATCTACTCTACAACTTTCCCCAAACACACCAATGGTCGGTGAAAATATGCTTCTTCATTTATTGACCGTCCAAATGCTTACTTAGATGTGCTTAACTTTTACCTGCAAGCTTCTTAATTTGCTGACTCAACTATCTTCATTTGTTTGTTTGAACTGCTGCCTTCAAGTTCAACCACTGCATTGGTTGCACTCTGGCTTTGACCATTTTAAAGCAAGTTGTTTCACGTTTAAATGGTTTAAGCTTAAGGTAAAATGGCAAATGGTTCAAGTTAAAAGGGTTTAAAGCAGTGGTTCTTCTTGTTGGAGGTACCGAACCCCACCAGTTTCATATGCGCGTTCACCGAACCCTTCTTTAGTGAAAAAAAAAAAAAATCTTAATTTAATCTTGATTTATAAATATTAATCATGAAATGTTATTATATTAAATAAATACTAATAGATATATTTTACAAACAGAACGTTACAGCAATGTACACATGATCCCATGTTTACATCTCATTGTGCAAAATGTGAATGTGTTAGTGGGAGCTAATGATGGGTTGATGAGGCGCCATGAAGCGTTTCGACACATAGCAAAACTGTATTGATACTGTGTCGATACTGTGTCACTAAATACTGACATCTGCTTTACATTAAAAATCCCTAGACCGACTCAACTGACACTGATTTTATGACCTAGTATATACAATAATATAAACCAAGTCATTGTATTTCATTTAGGATTATTTCATATCTTCATTTAAATAAAAATATATTTTTATCTTTTTTAGATACAGTCAATAAATAATGTGAACATGTATCATAACATGGAAATCTAAGAGAACGTGTTGTGAATGAAGATGCTTGTGGACTGGTAATATTTTTATTTTTTTTATTTTTATTTTTTACACATTTTTATTTAAAAAAAACAGTTTTTCCAACGTATTAAATTTTATACGATTTCCCTTAGAGGAGGCGGGAGTGTGACACACAGGGCCGGCCCGTGGCATAGGCCGTATAGGCAAATGCTAAGGGCGCCGTCCATCAGGGGGCGCCACGCCAGTGCCACAAATGTTGGAGAAAAAAAAAAAAAGGTAGTTGGTACTATTATTTCTAAATACAAAAAATAATCCCACGTTAATTAAAATGCAAAGTAAAGCCTATTTAATAGAAATATTATTTGTTACAACATTACGCCCCCCCCTTCCCCCCGCACGGTGCGCCCCCCCCCCCCCCCCCCCCCCCCCCCTTCCCGTATCATGACTCTTTTTGGACGTCACCACATCAAAAAATCAACACAAGATGCCAAAACTGTCAGGTGCCCAGGGAAGAGAAAAGAGGAGAAACGAGAAAAGACAGAGGTAGCAGGTAGGTAACGTTAGCTTACATGAAATTATTTGTCTGTTACAGAATGTGATAGTAACCTGGCTTTTTAGCATTAAGCTAATGTTACATGATTCGGCAATTGCTAATCAATAAATAGCTAGTTCTGTTTTAACGTCGGGTTAATATTGTTGAGGGGGCTAAATTGTTATGGAAAATAATAATGTAACGTTAGGTAATTACAGTACTCCCACCTTACATTCCTCAGGGACATTTCTTTCTTTCTTTAGTTTATTTCGAACATGAACACACTTACATCATAATACATCACACAATTTCATATCATTTCATTTTACATCATGCCCGAAAAGGAGTAGGAAGAAGCAAAGCTTATTTAATCCTACCCCTTTCCCACTTCAAAGCGTTTACAAATATATAGAATCATTTACTGACCTTTTTATATAATAAAATAACATCTATGAATTAGTATACAACAGTTTTGTAATATGTAATTAATTAATTAATTCAGTCATTATTAACATACTGAGATGAAGAATATCTTATTTTCAATAAGGTTGGAAGTATTTCTCATAATTCTTCTTCTTTGTACTCTGTAAGCACTATTATTTTGAACAACCTCTTAAACTGGATCATATCAGTACAATTTTTAACTTCTTTACTTAATCCATTCCATAATTTAATTCCACATACTGATATGCTAAAAGTTCTAAGTGTTGTACGTGCATATAAATGTTTGTATTAGATCTTTTAAGCAGGTGTTTTTTGTTTACATTATTGCCTTCTGGTTAGCTAATGTTTGCCCTGCAGGTAATCGTCACTTTTCCACCCCTTTATATATTAGGTATAGTTGTAAGTAAAAAAAAAAAAGGTCAAAGACAAAGCTATTCGGGTTCTTGTGAGTATATACACTTCACTGCCGATGTGGGGGGGCGCCACCTAAAATCTTGCCTAGAGCGCCAGATTGGTTAGGGCCGGGCCTGGTGACACAGTTCGCGTATCGGTCACGTGACTTTCTAAAAGCGGTACGCGCACCGACACAGGGTTTTGAGCATGCGCCGATGCATCGGTGTTGCCGGACCCATCACTAGTGGGAACTAAATGCGATATCAGAAAGGAGTACATATTATTTCCAAAGCAGGACCCCACCCAGACATACAATACTAGTACATAGCTCATGAAAAACAATGTGTTGTGTTACTGTCATTGTAAGTGGGCCAAAACACTTATATTAGAAAATAATCCCATGGAAATGACTGCTGTCATTTGATTATAATAATAAAACATCCATCCCTCCATCCATTTTCTACCGCTTGGCCCTTTTGGCGTCATTAACTTGGTATTTAGTCAGGTTTGGGACGGGGTGTGCTGCTGGTGTGGCCACAGTGTGCACATCTAAGTTAAAGTACCAATGATTGTCACACACACACTAGGTGTGGTGAAATGTGTCCTATGCATTTGACACATCACCCTTGCTCACCCCCTGGGAGGTGAGGGGAGCAGTGGGCAGCAGCGGGGCCGCGCCCGGGAGTCATTTTTGGTGATTTAACCCCCAATTCCAACCCTTGATACTGAGTGCCAAGCAGGCAGGTAATGGGTCCCATTTTTATAGTCTTTGGTATGACTCGGCCAGGGTTTGAACTGACAACCTACCGATCTCAGGGTGGACACTCTAACCACTAGGCCACTGCGCTAGAGGGAAAATTGTTTGGGGGTATCCATAATACGCCGATAGGGAGAAGTTTTTATTTACACGATGAGTCGGGTGTGTCCTGACCTCCGCGAGGCCGACTCACCCCTAGGGTTCGATCGAACCCAGGTTAAGAACCACTGGTTTAAAGTCAAAGCTTATGGTTTCAAGTTAAAAGTACAAAAGAGTAATGCAAAGTTAAAGGATACATTCATGTATGTTTAAATCTTGCTAAAAGTCAAGCTTGAATTTAGAATTTTAAAAGACTTCCGAGAAAAGAGACGATCTACAAGCCCGTCGCGATTCTTGTAGATTCTTTACTCTTTTTAGTTACTCTAATTGTTGAATGGATTTAGTTCAGTTCATTCAGTTCTGCTTGTTCCATTCAATTTATTCTTTAATTCATTTAAAATGGTTAATTATTTCGCTACTTAAATTGCATGCATTGAATTTAAAATGTCTGTATTCATTTTGACAATGTTTGTTTGAATCATTATTTAAAAGTATAAAGTTTTAAAACATTATTCAAAGGTTTAAAAGCATTTGTTTAAAAATACCTGTGTAATTAAATTGTTAGCATCTCTTTGTTTTTGAAGGTTTTATAACCTGATGATTAATTGAAGATCAACTGAAATAAAACCAACAATGCTTTTGATTGGAAAATAAAAAGTTGATCAATTGGAAATCATGAGTTGTCCGTGTGTCCCTTTTGGAGTAGAAGAGTGGAACTTAACACACAATAATATAGTACCTTTTGTATTTTTATTTCAAACCTGTACATTTATAAACACTACAGTGTGTTGGATCAATAATGCATTTAAAAAATAATTTTACATTTGTGGAAAAAAAAATATTAAAAAAAAAGTTCAGTCAACTAAATATTTTACAACCCCGCTGGCGGACCTCTGCGGACCCCTGATGAAGTTTTAAATTATTATTTTTTTATAATAGTAGTTTTAAGATATCCAGCCTAAATCATTTTTTTAATTTTTTTATTTTACAGAAAAAAGAAAAAAATTGTCCCAAACCCCCTAAAAATGAGACCTGGAAACCAAAGTGTCAAGCAGGGAGGTAATGGGTCCCATTTTTATATAGTCTTTGGTATGACTCGGCCGGAGTTTGAACTCACAACCTACCGATCTCAGGGCGGACACTCTATAACCACTAGACCACTGAGTAGGAATTGGGGGTTAAATCACCAAAAATTATTCCCGGGCGCGGCTGCTGCTCACTGCTCCCCTCACCTCCCAGGGGGTGATCAAGGGTGATGGGTCAAATGCAGAGAATCATTTCGCCACACCTAGTGTGTGTGTGTGTGTGACAATCATTGGTACTTTAACTTTAACTTAACTTAACTCAACTTGAGATTGTCGCGGCGACGCCAAGATTAGCGCTGGTTTTTTTCATCGTAGAATTCACCGTTAACCTTGAAACAAAAGTCCCGCTTGCCATACTGTAATAACTGAAAATAGGACAAACATATAACACAAATACAAAACTTAATTTAGCCCCCCAAAAATGTAGAATAGGCTAAAAACAGAAGTTTATGAAGCTGTGGCGAGGGATGACTGGAGTCCAATAATAAGATGTAACAATGTAAAACTTGTATTTTAAAAAGGAAAGTCATCCACCTGATGGGGCAAACCAGATTTAAATTTTTGTTAATTATTAACAATGGTCAGAGAGCATTTTGTCTGCATGCTGCAAAAAAAAAAAGTCTGGTCAAAATGTTCCGTCTTTCCCTTTCAAAATAGACCGATCATATTCACCTCTTCTGATTTGAACCAACAACAGTTCTATAAATCATGTTGAAATGAGGACACTTTTTAGTATTCAAAATATCTCGTGCAAATGAATGAATATTGGAGCCTAAACCGAGTGTATTTATGATGATGGGTTGAATGCAGAGAATAATTGTGTGTGTGTGTGTGTGTGTGTGTGTGTGTGTGTGTGTGTGTGTGTGTGTGTGTGTGTGTGTGTTGGTACTTTTACTTTAAAATGGCCGAAGACCTGTCTACTTGGACTAGTTCAGCACATATTGACCCACTTCATACTGCTTTTGGCATCTTTATAAAATGTCCTTGCTGGGAAAAGTTTGGCCAACCCTTCTTTCATGTCTCATTGTCACATAATTGTCGTGCATTATCTAAACAAACATGTCGTTACTTTGTGCAAATACGGTTTTGTTGTGCTGTGGATGCAAGATCGTTTCATTTTCAATAGAAAAGGTAAAATATTTGGTCGTTAATGTTTGGGTGGTTAGTTTTCCACTATGTGGGATATGTCAGAGGGTTTAAAACAAAATGTATTTGCTTGTAAATAAAAGTTAGGAGTCACAAAATTCAAATTAGTGTTTTATTTGAGAATAATATGCAAGAGAATATACATGAGAGAAATCAAATATACCAAATACTGTATATAATCTCTCTCTACATACAGTGTGTATATATATATATATATATATATATATATACATACAGTACATACACATACAGTGATGGGAATATTGCACAATAGTTTCCTCCCATCAACATTTTAGGTTGCACATTGGAAAGGTGTCAGTCATTAAATGAAATTAAAAGCAAAAGACACCATGAAATATACAATGTTTTTTTTTGTTTTTTTTGGTAGTAAGATTCTGATCCAGCCTGCCCAGCAGGCACAGGACATTGATTATACGTATATGCCCTTTAAAACTGATTTTGAAACAACGTTGAAAAATAGTTGTATGTGTCAAAGGAGACAATGTTGATGTCTAGCGTTGGATGTCGGTTGGGAATTTCCCAATGGGAAATGACCAAATTTTCAATGGTTAAATCAACGTCACAACCCGACATTGAATAAATGTCGTCAAAAAGCATGTTGTTTTAACGTTGTATTTGTGTTGTAGAATATTGGTTGGGAAATGACCAAAATTCAATGTTCAAATCAACATCAGAACCCAACATTGATT